>NC_080575.1:54051158-54356992 GCF_029962835.1 Magnolia sinica
GATGTCGACTTCTCCTTCTTCAAAATCATCATCATTTTCATCATCTTCATATTCGGTAGAAGCGGTACCTTCCTATGAAGAGGCCAAACTTTCATCCCTTAAATCTTCTTTGTCAACTTCCTCGATTATAACCTGTTTCCCTTTAGATAGAGAGAGGCTTGGCTACCTCCTGATCGGTTTCTATTAGATGGAATTGAAGGAGATGGAGAAGCCTGACTACCTCCTTCTTAAGGAATGGGCGGCGATGCTTGCAAGTGCGCTCGAGACCTAGTCATGGAGAAGATGAACTAGGAGGGATATGCTGTGAAGAAGGAGTCGGTTCATCTTAAGCTGCGACAGTGTCTGTCGGAATGGGGAAAGATATTCCTTTAACATCATCTGTAACCCGGCCAATGAAGTCACGAGGGACTTGTTCAAATTTCACCATGATCCCATGAGCAATCTAGCCTTCCAAAGTATTGATGGCCTTGTTTTCACGGATTGGATCTTCTAAAGATATTTTTCTGCAAATCTGACCGTGAAAATGTGCGCGGCTCTTCTCTGATATATAGCCAATTTCATCTTTAAGCTTCCTACCTCTTAGCTTAGACGAGGGAAGTGAAATGGGTTCATCTACTAGCAAACGATTGTTGACCAAGTATGATTGGTGATCCCACCATCGCATCGAGCTATAAAAAGCTTGAATTACATAATTACAACTTGGAATTATGAAAGTGGAATCAACACAACTGCCTAATAGCTATTTCCATACCATGGCCCAATTATAAGGGCCAGTGCCATAGCAGCGTATTCTCTGGTAACTAATCCGCAGTCTTCTGGAATGGCCTGATCGAAACCGAACTAATAAGCAAAATGACTGGGATAGTATGGTTCTCTCCAAAACTCCGTTCCTTCCTATAGTGGCAAGCTGCAAAAGCGTATGGAGAGAAAGAATGCCCTTTCTCCTACAGTGAGTGCCACGGTGTCTACCATGTCAGTATCTTCGATGTAGCGGTAAATATAGAATTGAAAGAAATCAACCTGATCAGTGTCCCAAATCTTGTTAGCTACCCAGTTGTACGATCTTTTTGCCATGGGCCTTTGCTGAAAAAAACCAAAGTGGAAGGTGCGAAGAATGAATGTATGCTTTCTTTGAAGCTTCAAAAGTCCAAGGAAAGTATACCCCTATCCAGCTAGTGATATAATGCCATGGGGTGTACGCCGAGGAAGCTCCAATGGTAGGGTTTTTGACAAGAGTGGCTATTTCCCCAACGGCTCTATAAATAGAGCATAAAACTGGAGGTGCAAGTGAATGCTTGTGGCCTTCCGCCAAGGAATCAGCAACGACAAAGACCATGGGACGAATGGCATCTACCCATTTTGAACTTAGAAGCACTACAATGCTTAGCCAATAAGCTAAGAAGGCTGCGAGCTCCCCATATAAGTTGTACTTTGTTCTCTCTTTGATGTTGTCGCAAAGCTCCATTAATTCTGAAGAATGACAATCGCAAAATTTGCCGGAGAAATAAAAATGGGTAAGCAAATGTATAATTAAAGAAAACAGTTGATTCATGGACTTAAAATTACCTGAGGGCTCTGGAAAATTGCAAGCCATTGCAGAGGAGAAATCTTGTGAATGTTTGGAAATTTTGACATTTCCTTGAAGAGTTTGATGGTGGTTTCTGAGATGGAAGGCTTGCAGTCGGGTGAAGAAACGAATGACAACTCGTTGTTAGACGGACAAACTCATCATAAAACTTCCCTGTTAGTGGAAGGCCCGCTATTTGGTGGAGATCCCAGAGAATGATGCTCCTTTCACCCACTGGCAAATGAAAAGAGTTGGTGGTGGGAGACCAGTAATCGAAGAAGCCTTTTATCACAGTCGACTCTCTATAAAAGTACTGGGACGTAACTTCTATAGCGTTATACAGGCCTATCTTAACAAGCATCTTCATGTGTTTGGTCAAAACGACTTCCGCCCAATCCAAGTAGTAACGGTGCGAAGTTAGGAGACCCTCATTCAAAATTCCTTTGGTCCCCAAAGCGGCTCACTGTCTCATAAACGTTGTTGGACCGTCTCATAGAAGTATGTGGGGAATAGGTTGTGAGGATTGTAAGAAGGGGTGAGGAAGATCATTGGGTAGACCTCACCGATGCATTGTCGCGGCTTATGCACTAGTAAGATTCCCTCGAGAATGTGCGGTTCTCTCGACGACCAAGAAGAAGTGTACATCAGTCTCTCTCCATCTATGTGATCTCTTGGCTCACAATCAAGCATGGATTGATGGTGATGAAGACTGAGAAGAATCATGGTCATACCCTCTGAGTGTGGGTTGTCAAACTTCATGATACATTCGATTACTCTGACCATCTCCCATGAGTTTTGGAGCTTCTTTTTGTTATGCTTCTCTCTTCGAATTCTTTGGCCTTATTGCGACGAGTTTTCTTTGATCGAGAGGCGAGAGGTGTATCCTCTTGAGCGAGAGGTCTTTGGCTGTCAATGTGAATGTGGGTGGTTGATTTCAGCCACTCATCCTAGTCATACTCGCAACCATGCTTTGGGGGTCATTCTACGTCTCCCATCGAAATTGCCCAACGAATAGGAGAAGGTAGTGAGGAAATGTGATCATTAAAGTTAGAGGTTGGGAGCACGGGTGTCACACCCCAAACCCAAAAATCAGACTCACAAGAACCCCGATCACCTAATCCGATGCTGACAACCTCCGTAGTACCCCATTCTCGGTTCCCAGCACCTATACACCAGATTTTGATCCTGGGATCCTACAAGGAGGATTTTTTTCGGTGTACATTTATCTCGTAATAAGCATAACCACAAGTATACCCAAATCACAAAGGCAACATCATCATCACATATCTACTAATATAATCATTTGAGTACAATACTGAAAGGTAAATACATAAATTGAAAATCAAAGCTCCAGAAGACCACTGCACGCTCCAAGCTGAACGCTGCTGCAACCTAACACCACCTGCATGCATCTATCGTGCATAAGCTTATAGAAAGCTTAATGGGTGGTGAATGCCCAGTAAGCAATATCAGAGTAATCAGAGTAAGCAGAAATACTAACAAACCCATAAATCATACAATATCAGAAATACTAGGAAGTTCATAAATCATACTATATAAGAGTAATGCGAAGACATGCTGATAAGCCCATAAATACCATCAGCCTTATCCAGGCTATGTGATGCAAAAATATAATAAACCAATATCATATACTGATGAAGGAATGTAGATTAGCTATGCAATGCGGAGGCAGTAAGCTAAATACTATGTGTTGATGATGCAATGCAATATGCGATGCGAATGAAATGACCAAGCTGAACTGTGAAGTCAGGATGGTAGTACGTATTATCACAAGCTACGGGGTCTATCACAAAGGGCTTCTATCCAAACTAGTCTCATACCTAAATTTAGATAGTCAGACCCAATGTGGTATACTCCTGATCTCAGGTTAGTCGCACGCCCAACCGAAATCCTGGCCATGCGAAGGTACACAATAATTAGTTGCGCACCACTAGCCCGAGTGGATAGTGAATGAAATGAATGTATGAGTATGCAACTCCTACTCAATAAGTCCACATATCAGTACGGTTCCTCTTTAAAAAATCACCAGGGTCTATTACACTCCAAACCAGATTGCTGCCCTATCGCGTGCAACAAAGTAAGTGGAAGAGACCTCACTATCCGCCTGCCAATATCGGGCCCGGCTCGTCGATAGCGGACCCATTCCTCGAGCTGATCAGACTTGGCCTAGCATTACCCCCTCCTCTTGGGCAGGTAAGGCCGTACCCCCTTCCAACCGACCACGACACAGTGGGAGACGTGGCCTAACTGTATACTGTCCTCATGCGCTCATGCATCCACTCGGTCTAGACATTGGAGCAACCTCTGGAACCAAGAGGGTTTAGGGACTTTCACCCAGGGATATCTATAGCACCTCATATAGAATAGATTTTTGGTGTCCCATCTGACCATCCACGAAATACCTGTGGAGGCTACGGCCCTGATGTCGCTAGGGCGTACGGTGGTCATATCACACAAATGCGAGATGCATTAGTCACACAGTCCAATCATGCATCAATCCTGCGCATACCGTGCACTCATGTGGGGTAACTCTGCCTATTAGGGAGTCCCATGAACAACATACTCTATGGCATATGCAATGGTCAATCACATCTCATAACAAACATAGAGATGATGCGTATGGGCGTGTATTACGATGCTATGCTATCACATACTCATAATCGGTATCAATAACCGATCTCAATAATCGTCATCGACAATCGACATCGACAATGTGGACATTTAACCAACATTGCCCCCAATGAGTGGCCTTCATAGGGCCAAACATATATTGGGCCCATGGCTTCACACAAAGGCCTAATATACAACACAATGTGCCTTACTCAAGGGCCACATATACACAACATGTGGGCCCTGCTCATGGGCCTCAAATACATGCCATGTGGGCCCTACACATGGGTCTCGAATACATCAAATGGGCCATGCATCATGGGCCTAATACATATCACAATGGGCCTTGCCCATAGGCCATGAATATATCACAATGGGCCTTGCCCATGGGCCATGAATACATCACAATGGGCCTTACCCATGGGCCTCAAATACATCACAATGGGCCCCATCACATAGACCTCATATTCATCACATTAGGCCTTAAACATGGGCTGCATATACATCACACGGGCCAAATACACATCACAATGGGCCTCAACTATGGGTCGCATATACATCATATAGGTCTCGACAATCGAACTTGATAATCAAAATCGGCTTCGATAATCGAAATCGGCTTCAACAATTGGAATCGACACTCGAAATTGGCTTATACAATCGGCCTCGACAATCAGAATCGGCCTCGATTATCGGAATTGATCGATAAACGGAATCGGCAAATTGGTCATGTCAACCGGAATTGATAATCGATCATGACAATCGAAATCGATCAATAATCAGAATAGGCAAATCGGTCACGTCAACTGGAATCGGCAATCGGTCATGACAATCAGAATCGATTGATAATCAGAATCGGTAAATCGGTCATGTCAATCAGAATCAACAATTGGTCATGACAATCGGAATCGATCGATAATCAGAATCAGTAAATCGGTCACGTCAATCAGAATCAGCAATCGGTCATGATAATCAGAATCAATCGATAATTAGAATCGGTAAATCAGTCACGTCAATCAGAATCAGCAATCGGTCATGACAATCAGAATTAATCGATAATCAGAATTGGTAAATCGGTCATGTCAATTAGAATAAGCAATCGGTCATGATAATCGGAATCAATCGATAATCAGAATCGGCAAATCAGTCATGACAATCAGAATCGGCAATCGGTCATGACAATCGAAATCGATCGATAATCAGAATTGGTAAATCGGTCACGTCAATCGGAATCGGCGATCGGTCATGACAATCGGAATCGATCGATAATTAGAATCAGTAAATCGGTCACGATAATCGGAATCGGTAAGAATGGGCTTAACAGGCCTAAGGGAAGGTCACAATGAGGACATCTAACCATCATTGCCCATCAATGTGGACATCTAACCAACATTGCTCTCAAGGAGTGGCCCACATAAGGGATTCATATGTAACGTAACGACCACACATACATCACATTGGGCCTCGCCCATGGGCCTCGAATACATCACAATGGGCCACAACCCATGGGCCTAATACAGGTCACAATGGGCCGCACGATAAGGGCCTGATACACATCATAATGGGCCTCATGTACATCAAGTCAGGCCTCATCATATGGGCCTCATATAGTCAAGTGGTCCGCATCAATGGGCCGCACTAATGGGCCTCATACACATCAAGTGAGCTACATCTATAGGCCGCACTAATATATCAAGGTGGCCTCAGGGATGGGCTACAATATATCAAGGTGGGCCATAAAAGATCATATTGGGCCTTGATAAGGCCACAGATACATAACAGGTGGGCCCTACTCATGGGCCCTCAAATACACTACATGGGCCATATAAGCATCAAGTGGGCCACATTACATGGGCCTCATATACTACACGTCGGGCCTCATGGATGGGCTACAAATTCATCGAGGTGGGCCTTATGGACGGGCTACAAATTCATCGAGGTGGGCCTCATGGATGGGCCATAAGTACATCAAGGCGGGCCTCATGGACGGCCACAAATATATCAAGGTGGGCCTCATCATATGGGCCGCACCAAAAATCATTTTAATAGTTATAGGTGTAACATGTGTATCACTGCACACATGGCCCACGTATGATGATTAGCATTGTCCAAATATTGTCCAGGTAAATCAATACCGTCCAAACATTATCTAGGTAAATCAGTACCGTCCAAAGATTATCCAAGTAAATCAGTACCATCCAAACATTGTCTATGTAAATCAGCGCCATCCAAACATTGTCCAGCACCATCCAGTATAATCTGGATGGTGTGGATGAAATAAATACATCATGGGGTCCCATGCTGGTGAGACAGATGGACGGCTAGGAGAAATGCATGCGTCATGGTGGACCCTCACACATATGGATGGTCTAGATTAACAAATACCGCATGATGGCCCGCGATACTTGCTGACGTGAATACAGGTAGGACCCACTGAACTCACAGACGTCCTAACAAATGGACAGTTTGTTAAAACCCATAGGGCCCCACCGTCTAGCAATGGACGGTGAGAATATAGAATGTATACATCAGGTGGTCCCATCCCACATGTGCAGTACATGTGGGTGGGCCCCACACGAGCTACCATTTGGATGGGCGGGGGTATGTGCAAAGCACATACATCACAGTGTGTCCATCAGCACTGTCCATGGACGGACAGTGTGAGTATGGAAAACATACATAAAGGTGGGTCCCACATGGGGCCCACACGTATAGCCATAAAGCTATATATATCATATTACATTATTATAATATAATATAATATTATAATATATACATAACATATATATATAATAATATTTATTAGTTTTGAAATAGATCCAGCGTCCAAGGTCTGGACGCTGGATAGTGTGTATAAAACATATACAAATATGGTGGGTCTCACAATCAGATGGTGTGGATCAAACTCAACATAGTGGGCCACACACACCTCATCAACATCATCACCAAACAAAGAGGAAAAGAGAGAGAGAGAGAGAGAGAGAGAGAGAGAGAGAGAGAGAGAGGAAAACAGATGGTGGAGATGGGAGGGAACCCGCCACTATGGGCCCCTCTTTGATACAAGGCATACATCGAGATGGCTCCCACCACATGTGGGCCCTCAAATGATCAAATCCACACAACAAAACAAAGAAAAACACCCACCTTTGATCTTCTCCTCCTCCTTCCGCCAAAGCATCCTAGAGCTTCAAAGGACAAACTTCAACAGTTGAGATTGGTTTTAGAGGGAGGGGATGGGAGATAGGAAGTGGGCCACACAAAGCTCTCTTTCATGGAGCTTGCTTGGACATGAGTTGCTTGAGAGGAAAATGAGAGAGAGAGAGAGAGATGAGAGAGAGGTGTGAGTGATGTAAGAGGGTGATGGGTGAAAAGGTGAGTGATGGGTGATGTGTACTTTGACATGTGAGGGATGGGTTGCTTTGACTTTAGGGTTGCTTGGGGATAAGGTTTTGTACTTGACATAAGAGGTGATTGATGGGATATTTCTCTTGGGATTGCAATGCGTGACATTTTTCTCAAACTGAACGTGGGCCCACATCTTCTGGCCAGGGTATCGCCTCAGCGCGCGAGACGCAGCATCGGAACCGTGGCGACGGCACGGTCACACTGGTACAAGTCTCGGGTCAAGTCGACTCAGATATATGGGACATGACTCAGGATTGTGCACAAATTCCGATAACAGATCGCGGGTCGCCAGAATTCGACCGGGAGGACTGCGGAAGCCTACGGAACGGTACGATCTACGATACGGGCCTTACATGGGTCTTACGTGACTGCTTCATCAATTGCCCGCATGGGTGCACATGAAGCTCACAGACTTCACTGTTGCCCGAATAATATATATGATGTCGATGATGGTAAGACTTATGCATAGTTAGCCATATAATGCTTGGTTAGGCTACCTTAAATGATAAGTTGCCATCATTGTCGTCAACTTTATATGTGGTTGGCCATATAGTTTTATTCCACTACTAAAAATAGTGAATCAATAATTGACATTTCTCCATTGCTGATAATGTTCTGTCAATATTTATGTTATATTTAAGATAGTATATCAGCTTGGCGATGATAGCAATTTCAATAAGATAAGCTTGTACGAGCGATTGATGACGACAATGATAGTTGCTAATTTTGGCGATAATCATCGACACTTGACGATTTTGGCAATATCATCGACTCTTTACAACAATCATCAATGCTTAGTAGAAGTCATCCATGCTTGATCTTGACATGTCCGCATAGTTCTGCCATATCGCCATCGCCCATAATTGTAAGCCTTATGCGTGTTCGGCTTCATAGCGGCGTCTTTCTCGCTGTCATACATGATAGATTGCCATTGTTGTCGTGATTCTTCTGCCACCTACAAATGATGAATCGGCCTTGCTGGGATAATGAATCAAAATTAATATACCACATTTGCTGGTGATATAAAACAAAATTTTACAGTTAAGATATTATATGAGCCTGACGGTACTATTGATTTTAATAACTTTAAATGGCCTTGTGCTAGCAAGATAATAATAATAGCTTTGGTGATTCGGTGATAATCATTAGCATATTGGCGAGTTTTGGCGATATGACAATAATCATTGGCGCTTTATGTTGACTCGCTTGGATTTGATATACTTTGAAGGCCTACATTTTATTAGTATTCAAAGATAAATATAATATTAAAAAGAAATACAGAGTTCTTACCTTTGTATGCTTCTGTCTGCCCCCTTTTGATTGAGAAGAATTATGCCATAAATCTTCTGAATCAAAACTTCATGTACATTCAAGGATGATATATATTTTATAAAATGGGCATTAACCGGTATGCCTCGCCCATCTTGATCTATCATCCGATACTATGTATACTTCTGATATTATACTTCAGATATTATGCTTCTGATATTATACTTTTTGATATTATTCTTATGATATTATGCTTCTGACATTATACTTCTGATATTATATATGGGCCACCCTATTTAGGGTCGAACTTGCCCATGGTGTATATATTTGTCTTGCTTTATCCTACTCTGATTTCAAATATATCAAGAATCATCTCTTTGTTAATATTCTCCTGTCGAGTGAATATTTTCAATTGAGACCATATACCATTACTTTCTCTTTTATCTCATAAGTCTTCTTTATGACAATTTCTACTATCATCGGCCACCTTCTGTAGAATACCCTTTTCTTCTTCGCTTTATTTCCTTTGAATGTTAGATTAGCTCTCTCTGCGGCTAGCCATTGATTCATCGTATGAAGTATATCATCTTTTTCAACTGTATGTTTCCCGTGGTCTTTGAATCGTCCAAACTCCTTCTTTACTTTCTTAATTATAGAATAAATCATGTTCTCTTTATCAGAAGGTTTGATTCTTTACTTTTTGATGATCTTTCGTTTTGCTTTTCTTTGTTTGGCAATCTTCAGGGGCTTTCTTAACTTTTGTTCCCCCATTACCAACTCATTCCATCTTCCTCTGGGTGAGATGAGCATTACCCTATAGGATCTTTTCTTTATAACAGGTCTTCCCATCATGGGTAACATCCTTGACATTTATATTCCTTCAAATGAGGAATTGTCTTGTGCCTCTGCAGAAGATGGTAAATCTGGGATTTCAAAGACTACTCTGGAACTTTTCAGCGAACTGATCAACTTCCCCCATCCTAAACACATTACTTCTCTTGAATGGTTAACTCATTTCTCTTGCAAACTATAGTATGCTCTTCTTCTCTTATTCTTTTCTCTTCAAATCTTGATCCCTTCTTTGGAATAACCATAGTATTTTACCTTGGCAGTTTTGCAGGCTACAATCATCATGATCTCAAAACCATCCGCAAGAATATTACAAGCAGCGCTAAATATAGTCACTCTTATGAATTAGCTACTACTCTCTTAAGACTTTGAAATAGTCGATTCATATGAGAGTTGAGCGGCTTCACTTTGACTCTTTTTTTAAAATACCCTGGTTTGTCAATAAGCATGAGTGTTGAGTGAATTAGACCACAGAGCCTTATAGGAAGATCAATTCAAAGCATATGCCTCAACTGGATGTGTACACAAGCTCGCCACAAGTAAATCTAAGCCTCACATCCCATGTCTCATAACACCAGGTGTTTAAAACATTAAAACAAGTTAGAACATCATAGGGTTTTTAAGTTAAGAAAACTTTTTCAAAATCAGAAAATCTCTTAGTTTTCTTACTTTGTCGATTTTATCGATACACTGTTCGTATGATCGACCTACATTGTCGATGTCCTCGATGCCTAAACGATATCATCAATATGAGGACAAAATATGTCCAGCAACCACATATATCTCTGGACGGATTTATCGATGTATCAATATACCTATCGATATCATCGATATTTGAATCTCGAGTCCATCAAAGGTGACTCGATAATATCGACAGGCAGATCTCTGGTGCCCCTGTTTTCACTTAAGAATATCATATGTGCATCAATATATTGAAGCCCTCCTTGATACCATCGAAGTTCAAATCTTGATGACATCGGAAGGCTCTCGATGTTATTGGTCATGGGTACGAAGATTTCCAGTAAAATATTTCAGGATAGTTTATCTATGATCGAGGGTCACTCGATAGAATCGATATTAAAATATCGATGATATTGGTATGATTTCGATGACATCGAATAAGGACAGAAACTGTCCAATAAGCTTAAATGAAAATTCCTTGAATTTATCGATGCCTTGACACAACTATCGATATCATCGACATTCAAATTCTGATGATATCGAAGGTCCCTCGATCAATCTTGTGAACCTGAAATATTTCAAAGTAAGTCTCTCTCATTTTCAAATATCAAGGAATCGATCCTCGTCTCGATAAAATTGGAGTTCGAAATCCGATGGCATCGACGAGTGTTTCGATTTCATTGACCAGCTGGCAGAAATTTTCAAAAGCATATGACATTTGAGTTTGTGTCATCGAGCGGCCAGTCGATGTAATCGAGAGTATACCCTCGATGATATTGACCCTGCTCGATAATATCGAACTCTGTCATAAATGCGACCGCTTTATATCCATTGGAACTTTTTGCTTATATATAGAGAGCTTATCTTTAGTTGCTGGTAGAGAAAGAAGAGAGTGCTTTTGAGTGTTTAACCTTAGATCATTTACCCAAAACCCTTTCTCTCAAGGACGTTCATCCTCCAATCCACCCTCATCATTGATATTTAATAGAGTGGATTGGGGAATGAACTTCCGCATTCAAGGATCCTCCAGCTACCACCTTATGGCAAATCATTAAGCTGGGATGCCTTGAATGCATAGATGACTGGAATCACTCTATCTTCCTTATAGGAAAATATTTAATAAAGTAGGATTCCATCTTAACCTTGACCCAACCCGTCACCATGTATTGGTAGATCATCTGAGTTACGGATCAAGGAAGCAGAAGATTCTTCATCAACAAAGGAGGAGATCTTCGTCAATGCGCTGAAAGGGACTCATCTGCTTATATGTAAGTTATTAGAGTCCAGAGGACCCTTGTGATCATTCCTTTGTAGGAGTGGTTCTAAGGTGTTTCTCACCCCTTGCAAGTCCTCTAGGAGGCCACCGGTGGGAGTGTACGTAGTGGGTGCGTTGTGTTGACCCTTGCTCTGTGAAGAGCATAAACAGTTAGGGTCTTGTGGAAGATCCTTGGGCAGTGTGCCTAAAAGTGGACCCTTACTCGTGAGAGCATAAACAGTTAGGTTCCTTATATGGATCCTTGGCCAGTGTGCCTAAAACCAGGTGCTACATGTTGACCCTTGCTTGGGGAGCATAAACAGTCAGCCTAGGTGTAGGTTGTAAAGGTTAAAGGTGAACCTGATTTAAACCTTGGGTTTGGGGTGAACCATGTGAAACCTCCTTAGTGAAATCCGGTACACTCAAGGGTTGAGTGCGGTTACCGGGAATGGAGTAGACAAGTAGTCAAACCACTATAAAAATGACTGTGTTTGGGATTACTATTGTGTTATATTTGCTTATGCGATTTCCTTAAATACTCTTCATATTTGATTATCTGAGATCACATCTCACACACACAGTCATAGCCATCATAAACTCGCTTACATATTATTCATCTCTTAAGTAAGTTTGTGATTGGATCCTCTACTGGGCGTAGAAGCCGGTAGGGTTAATTTTGAGTAATCCTAATATATGCTTGTTGTTAGGATTAGAGTGATAGGATTTTAAATAAACCATAAAACCTTTAAAAAGTCCTATTCACCCCCCTCTAGGACATATTGGCATATTCCTACTTCAACTAAGGCGGTCTTCACCGCAATTTCATTTTTAAATTGTAAACTTTCATAATTGACTCTTGAAAGATCTGTATATTCAGATCAATGAATCCTAATGCAATGTCTAGTTTTATGCATTTTATATGTAATTTAACTCGCTCTTCTACTCTGGCAAGTTGTGATGCCCCCAAGGTTCTCTATTGACTAATAAATTCCTCAATTGATTCGTCTTCCCATTGGTGAGTAGCAGCTAATTTAGTTGAACTAACTTCTCATCTGAAGGCCTTTCTTAGGATTTAATGTTCTTTCACGGCAGTCATTGCTAGAAAATTAGGGACTTCTTCAATAGCATGTTCATCTGATGAAGGCTGATTAATATCTGCTGGTAAGTTTTCTGTTTACTGTACACTCTAAATGTATTGATATCGAAGGAGAAAGTAAAAACTGCATTGCTGACGCTGTCAAGGAGGACCAATTGAATGAGTGAGGTAAAACTGTGCCTCGTAGTATTGCACATGATCGACCTATTATCCATACTCAGCAGGATGGTAATCCTTTTAAAAAAAGATCGAACCCTTCATTTTTCATATGTCACTCTCAAATGAGGGGGTAGGGGGTATTCATTTTTCATTATCCTTTTGCTAACAGAGCTGTACTTTTTCAAATCTTTGGGTGTCAATTTAGTAGGGTTAATCTTATTATCTCTCTTTACCTCTATCTCTGCCTCTGATCCTACATAGCATTCAATAGGTTCGGGGTTCTTCTCATTAGCCTCGATATGGACCTCTTAGGCATGACTAGGAATGGTTTCTTCCTTTCAGCTTGCGATAACGGCATCGTATAATTTGTATACAAAATTTCTAACTGCTTGGGCGATAATAATGTTGGCCGAGGTTGTTCGGTCATCACAGATGTTTTAGTACAAAATAGAATTTCTATTTCACCTTCTCTTTCTCAGATATTTCTATCTTTGCGATCCCGTTCTGTACTGCATTAGTTTCATCCTTCGCTGTTTCATTATTATTATTTCCCTTATTATTCCCTGCGGAAAATTCGTCATAATGACCGGCATCAGCGAAGAAAGATTTTGCTTCTATATACAGTTTTGCATTAGTCATCACCTTGCACTAAATTCCATCTTTATAATACTTGAAGCATTGGTGGAGAGTTGGCGGTATGACGCCATATTGGTGCATCCAGGGTCTTCCCAAAAGGAGATTTATATCATTATTGCATCAATGACATGACAAATGGCATCCATCATCTGCTTCCCAATTTCTAATGTCAATGTGATTTTACCAAGTGCCCTCTACCCGTCTTGATTGAACCTTTGTATCGTCATCCCACTAGGGCGCAGATGAGAGCGATGATATCTCAGTTCACTTAACATCATTAGCGGTAATAGATTTACTGCGGACCTATTATCTAGCATTATTCATTTTATTTATTTGTCGCCGACATGGCGCTCAACCATTAGCAGTCTATTATGATCTTCATCGCAGGTTAAGTATTCATCGAAGAAAGAAATGACCGGCATACAATTGCTTCGTTCGTCGTGTTCCATCTCTGTAAGCAATGCTCTTCTAACGTTAGCCTGTATTAAACTATTTCGAGAATCTTCTGACAATCATAATGCATCATACACACTTAGTCAAGCTACCATGTCTTTCAGATGACTCACTACATCGTATGCTACCCCTTCCACCTTATCTTTCCCCTTTTCTCTGATACTGTCATGGCATTCTTCATGTGTCTCTTTACTTGTTACCTCATTATTCTATCTATAGGGACTCTTTATCCTTTTCCCAAAATATAATGTGACCATCGTAGCTTTGCCCGTTCATCCAAAAGAATAATTGTCACCCATCCTCTTATCCGTTTGCTCCGCTTTTTATCAATGGTTTCACACTTGTTATTGATGTGTTGTTCTTATATCTTTCATCAAATCTCAGTCATCCGCGTCAGCCTGCTCAAATCACCATTGTGCCTACATGCACAATAACCTATACTCTTTACGTGGGTTAGTGTCACGCCCCAGACTTGGTAACCGGACTCACAAGGAACCCGATGGCCGGTTCTAGCTGCAACAGCCTCCGTACTACCCCATTCTCGGCTCCGATCCTAGAATCCTACAAGGAGAATTTCCATAATAGTATAATCATTCCAATACAAGCATACTTAAGTACATCTGAGAATAACAAGGGGCACACATCACAAAAATTCATTAAGAATTTGAACTTTTACAAGCTTACACAAGGTTTAAAAGGTCATACATAAGATAATGGGAAAAGAGAAAGGTCAGCAACATTGGAATCCTCAAATCAACTCTACTCCATGCTCTGCTGCTATGACGCCTGCCTAGAGTCTCCTTCACGCATCAATCGTGCATAAGCTTATAGAAGCTTAGAGGGTGGTGAAAGTGTGTGACAAAGGTGCACAAAAGAATAGCAGAATGTACAAGGAAAGAAACGTGCACAATGAGAATATCACTAGCCTTACTAAGGCTTATCATAAATATGATGCAATGAGTACTGGACGCCATACCAAGGCAATGCATGAAGCGGCTTACACAACCAATGTTAATGCGATGTAAGTAATGCCAATGCTCATATCCAAACCACATATCAAGTACATTTCCAATCATAAGGAAATCACCAGGGTCCATTACACTGCTGAATGAATGCCGCTCTATAAACCCCGCACAGTCAAACGAGCGTAAGAGACCTCACTACCCGCCTGGCCTGAAGGTAGCAGACCCATTTACGAGCTGGTCAGACTAGGCCTAGCAATGCCTCCTCACACCAGGTAGGTAAGGCCACACCCCTATCCAACCGACTACACGACAGTGGGACTCGTGGCCTAACGGTATAAGGCCCTCGTGTGCTCATAGTTTTCACTCGGTCACGGCGTTGGAGCAGATCCTTAATACCATGGAAGTTTTAGAAATTTCACCCATGGGCATCCTATGCACCCAGTATACTCGAGTAATATTTCCGGTGTCCACCCATATGGCCATCCACGAATATCCCAGTAAAGGCGAGGCCCTGATGACGCAAGGTCGGTATCATCATGAAATGTTTTGCCAATGCATGAGTCACACATGTAAATCATGCACTAGCTGCAGGCACACAATGTGCATAAGGGGAGAAACTCCATCCCTCAATGACCACCACACAATGCAATCAATTCATACAGATGATGCATATGAGTCACAAGAATGTAAGTGTGCTTTCTGTGGAACATGGAATCCTCCGTCCTAAGGAGGGTCAAGGTCTAAGCACATAGACAAGTGTCCTAAGGAGAAGAAAAATCTTCTAGTGGGGGCCCAGTATTTTGGGATGACCCACAAGCTAATAGAGAGCCATGATCTTAAAAAGGAACGATCCTAGCTAGGCCCAAGGTGGACTTTCAACCACCTATAAGGGCCCCTATGGGCCTACCTTAGGGCCACTAAGGAAGACATCCAAGCTCAACTGGGTCCCAACAGGTAGCCCACTACGCATATAATGTAAGGTCTAAGGCCCCTAAGTAATGTATGGTCAAATGGGCCATACTCCAAGCCCAATCTCATAGACCATATAGTGGGCCCTCAAGTGAGGTTTGGGCCCAACCATATGGGTCATAAACTCATGTATTGTGGTGGGCTTTATGGGTAGCCTAGTAGTTCATCTACATGGGCGATTTTCACATTTAACACAGGTGAGTTAGGCCTCACTTTTTGGTCCAAGTATAGGGTCAATTTTAGTGGGCGGCCAAGAGCCCAACTTCTTGCATAATATTGCCCCTAAGCCCATCACAATAGATGGGGGAGTAGAGGCTTTGAGGCCCAAGATTAATGGGTCTCTCTAAAAGAACTGAGTCCACAAGGCCTACTTACTAACACAAAAAGGGTGGTCATGCATATACTATATCACATAATGGGCCCCAAGGAAATAGCCCAAAACAAAAGTCATCCAATTCCTACATTATGATGGATCTGAGGGCAGCCCATAAGTCCAAGAATACGCATGGGCAAGACTTGTACCGACAGGGTGGGCCTTGCCACATCAGTCCAAAGACTTAGCAAGGCCCTCCACAATATGCATTTATGTGGGCCTTGCAAGTCAGACCACAATTAAGCATTTCATGAGGGCATCAAGGCTAATAGATACACATAATCAACTTGTTAACGGCCCATTGGGCCCATAAAACAATAAGGTCATGCCCTGTACGATCTTGGGCTCAAGGAATAGATTTCCAGCCCAAAAGTCCTATAAAACTACCAAAAATCTGGTTAAGGCTAGCCCATATTTTCACCTCAGAGATGGGCCTTAAGAGGCACTAATTATGCCCAAAAATGTATAAATAAATAAGGCAAGGAGTGTGTGCAACACTCCCTTAAATCTGGTGGGCCACAACAGTTTCCAACACAATCAATCATGTAGCAATTTTGGGCCCCTTGCTGAAAATCCAGCCTGTTGGAATCCATAAATCTATCTAATTTAGATGGGATACTGACCCATGGTGACCTACACTCATCACAGTGGGCCCCACCAGATGAACGGGGTGAAGAAAACACATAAAACAGGGTGGGTCTGCTGCTGGACTGAAAGTCCAACACGCCCAAAAAATCCTGGACGTCCTAGGTGGGCCTGGGCGTCCCAAGGGCCTGGACG
Organism: Magnolia sinica; assembly: GCF_029962835.1. Lineage (NCBI taxonomy): Eukaryota > Viridiplantae > Streptophyta > Magnoliopsida > Magnoliales > Magnoliaceae > Magnolia > Magnolia sinica. The sequence continues at coordinate 54,068,247 of NC_080575.1, forward strand.
GCTACCCCTTTACAACCTCATGGTGGACCCCACTTGTGGGTGTCCTTCAAGGGAGGCAAACCACTTCTAAGGGAGGCCACATGGTGGAGGGCGGCCTGGGGAAATACGTACATCAAAGTGGGCCACACACATGGGATGGCCAGCCCATCCTTGGGCATCCCAAGGGTGGGATGGCTGGCCCATATTAGCCTCATGGTGGGCCCAAAAACTCCCAAAATATGATTGTTCAGGTGGCCCCCATGCACCTAAGATAAACCCCCACAAGGTGGGCCACAAAATGGGTGAAGGGGAAGGCCATAAATATTTTAAATAAATTTTTGTACAAATGGACAACACGGTCCAGATTTTATTTTTCTGCTGCAGCAATGCTACTGTCCCTGACTTTTACACCCCATTTGAGTGGGCCTAAGTCTATGTAAATTTGGAAAAATGCAAGGCCAACCTTCCTATACAAGTATACAGCAAGGTGAGGTCCCCAAAGATGGCCCACCATTTCAAGATCAGGCTGATATTTATGTTTTTCCAGCAAACAGTGTGGCTAGACAATCCAGAAAAAATCTGGACCGTCCACCCTCCTTAGCCCACCCTTTTGGGTGATCAAAAAGGGACATTTGAAGGTGAGGTTTAACATACTTTCAAGTGGGGTCCACACCTCAAAGAAAAGTTTAGGAAATCAGGGAAAAAGAAGCCACAAACAAGGCCTATAACCCATACATTGCAGCATAAAACAAAAATTCCAGCAATCTGGACAACAACATGTTGCTGTCTAGATCAGCCCATAAAATTAATAAATGGGAAATAAATCACAGATTCCACAAGATGGGGTCCACCCTGATGTATCACACAATCCTCAAGCCCAAATCCCTTCCAAAATAATCCTTAAAATCAGGCCCAAAAGCCTTCCAATATCCAGCAACAAAACTATGCAACACAGTTGGACCTGAGCATCCAGCAACTTGGGCCTCGAAGTCCCAAAAATCTGAAAATCCTGGTCGCATGGCACATCAGGTGGGTCACACAATCATCACATCCAAACCACAAAAGGGGGAGAAGAGAAGAAGAAAGGAAACATGCTGGCCATAGGGAGGGCTCCGCTACTATGGACCCTCCACAATGAAGGAAACAACATGTACATGCAAGATCAAAGAGGATCCCACACATGCATGGGCCCTACAGCTAGGAATGTAAGGTCTAGATGACCCATGATGCATAGGTGAAAGGAAATCTCATTAAGATGGGGTCCATGGAGAATGGCCCCATCAAGATCACATGCATGCAAGTGGTGGCTAAAGACCACATCTAAGGAGTGGTGTAGGACCTCCACCATTAATGTGGTGAGTCTTACATGCGTACACTCTCCATATGAAGCAATAAAAGATTTTTAAAGAAAAACCATGCAATCTATCCTACATGCTCACCCACATGATGAATTCTTCAAGATTCTTCAACCACCATGCTCTTCAAGCCTCAAGGGAGAGGATTCTATGGTGATGATAGGTCTTTGATGGTTAGATTTAGAGGGAAAAAAGAGGAAAGAAGGCTGAAAATTTCAGCAATGGTGGACGTTGGAGGGCCTTTTGCAAAGAGGAGAAGAGAGAAATGAAGAAAGAGGGAGAAAGATGGGAGAGTTATAGAAGTGAAATGATGGAATTTCTTAGAAAAAGGTGAGCTTTCAAAAGAGAAACACTTAAGTGCTCATGGGATAGGGTAGCTCATGATTGCTTTGAAAAAAACAACTCATGATTATTTGTTAGAGAAAGAAATCTCATGCTTGCTTGGTGGCTATTGGTTCATAGACTAGGCCATAGGTCATCATGAAAATGGTGATGTCATCACCATTGGCAAACGTGCACATGGAGAAATGTGTAAATCATGTAGGTCCCACCAAAAATGGGATCAATGGTCCAAATGATGCGCAATCCATAACTTTTTATGGACATATCGGATTTACGCATGAGATGCGGCGTTGGAACCGCAGTGATGATGCGGTCGCAATGACATAGGTCTTGGGTCAATTCGAGTCGGGTCTACGTGACCGAACTCAAGGTTGACCGCAATCACTATCCAAAGGTTGTAAATCGTTGAAATTTGACCGGTAGGACCACGGGACCAAAAATAAACAAAATGCATACTCACACACACATACACACATGCGAACTCGGGTCGGGTCTCACAATCCTCCCCACCAAAAAAGAAATTTCATCCTCAAAATTGATAAAATCAAAACAACAAAATGCATCAACATTATCATCGTATATATATATATATATATATATATCAATCATCAACACAAGAGAAGGCAATGCAAGAAATACAAGCAATCAATCATCGAATAAATGGGGATAACGCTCTCTAATCTCGGCCTCGTGTTCCCAAGATGCCTCGAACTCCTAGATGAGCCCATTGCACCTTCACCAAGGGAATGACCTTGGTCCTGAGGACCTACTCTGTAATGACCCAGAAAATTTTGTGCCAAGACCCAAGTATTACCTCTATTTTCCTTAGAAGCTATTTGTGGGTTTAATAGCGTTAAACTCGATTGCTTGTGAAATTAGCATCAATCACTTTAAATTTGATCTACAGGACTCAAAACCTGTATAATCGTTAGCACTATGTTACTCTGAAATCTGGGATTCAACGCTAAATCCAGTTACTCTTGGGAATTTTTAGAAGCTTTGGATCGGACCTGGACCGCCCGTCGAAAGTCCGATAGCGATGATCTTAGACAGTTATGGTCATCATGTTGGACTTGACCATCACCTCAAAAATTAAGTCCAGATGATGTCCTGGGTCGATTTGATTGAGTCCGGAGTGAAGAGTGTGAGAACGGTGAGAAATTACATATGATTTTATGAAATCTGAGTCGTGTCACTTGCACGATGATTTTAAGCAATCTGACCGTTGGATTCTGACCCAATTTCACCCTCGGATCAGGGAAGATGGCCTAGGCATGTCATGATGCTTGTGAACCTGATCGAGTTTCGGTGACCGTTGAATTGAGTGTGGTCTGACACGGCTGATCTGTAAATCCAATCAGTACGAAAACTCAGCTTGACCTAGATCCATGGTCAGTGAGCTTAAGTTCGACCGCACGTGGAGAAAGGACCACCAGAAGTGCTCCGTTGGATCGAGAGAGGCCTGATTTGGTTATTACCTAAGTATACCTTGGCCCTGGGGCTATTTTCATCTATTTTAGGCCTATATAAAGACCTTAAAACCCTCACTCTCTTTTCCATACGAATTTCCTAACCCTAGCTAAGAAAGAGAGAGGAAAAGAGAGAGAAAGTGAGAGAGAAGTTGGTGAATCATCTTAAGATTCTTTCCTATTACTCTACATCCTTAAACCATTACTTTTGAATCGTTATTCCGGTGATTCTAAGTTCCTTCTTGGGTAAGTTAATCTAACCCTAATCTGTTTTAGAGCTTAGAATAGTTTATGTGTTGTTGTAGCTCATTTCTATTCTTGCCTTAGGTTATCTTGTCGCCGTTGACGAAGACATATCGTCTGAATCAGTTCGGTGCGCTTTTTCTGGTTTAAGGTGTGGACTATATTCGTATAGGTTATGGTTTTCAAGACTTTCAATGCCAACTAATGGTTTATTCTTGTTATGGATGAAATTTCACATGCCAAATGCTATGTTTATCTTGCGTTCCTGATATGTATATGTTATATTGAGATTTGTGTATTTTATGTGTATGTAGGAAGTACCGTATACGTATAAAATATGAACATGTACTTGCCATGATTATTTGTCATGTACTTGTGCTAATTGTATGTGTGACAACTCCTTGGCAAAAGGAATTGTCCAAATGTGTGTATTCCAACGTACGTCATGTATTTAAACTATGTAGTCTAAGTGTTTGTAGAAATGTTTGAATGGGCTAATGTGTAATACATTATCCTAATTGTGGGCATTGAGAAGAGATTCTCAATTCTCCTATTGGAGTGTATGATTTCTTACATTCAAATTACAATCTTTGTTCTTTAAGTTCAAGCACTACTTATGTTGAAATCCATGTTAAGTTGATATTCTTCAAATGCTCACATACTACATGAACTGAATTGCTGTTCCATTACTGTTCTAAATTGTATATGCATATCTGTTATAATGGAATGTGTTTGGGACTAGGAAATAGTCCAGGAAATTGGTAATCGGCCTTGAATTCGTCGCTGAGGTTGCTTTCACCATGAAGGTAGTGATTTGTCGAACCCGAGTCGTATTAGAATTGTCGGCAGTGGTTTGGCCACACAGAGTGTTTGCGCACTCTATGTCGTTCAACCCAACGTGCGCTTGTGCTAGTCGAGTTCATCAAGTAACCCGATTGTCCGATGTATGTTCACCATGTATGGACGCTATTGTTTGAATCTAGGGTACCAAACTTACCTATGAAATCCCGTTAACCGTTGTACCTTGATCCGCTAAGATTCATGAGCCGGACGTGGTGGTATGGGACACCGTGGTCGAGCTGTCAGCCTACGTTGGGGTGACGAGCCTCCCCGTAGTGACCAATGAGCATACCAAACTCGTGAGCCAATTATGGTGGTATGGGACACTATATTCGTGCTGTCGGCCTACATTGATTGGTGACGAGCCCTTTGTAGTAACCTCGAGCATACCCGGATACTGCATTAGGGCGACAAGCCTAAGAGTAGTAACGAAGGTATGATAGGCGTGCATTGATTGGTGACGAGCCCTTTACAGCGACCTAAAACCATATGATCGTATGAGATGCCTAGGACTGACGACCCTAGAATGGATCACTGTGTGAAAATTGATATGAGGAAGGTACCTTAGCTTCCCAATCCTGCTGTATGAAAAGGACCAATAACAACTTGTAATCATGTTCATGCACCGCATTTGCATGTGCGTGGAAGTCGTTGGCACTGCGGGAGGATGTCATGCGTAACGTGAGATGAAGACGCCGAGGGAGTAAGGCGAGGGCATGCATCATTTATACATACATCCTTGCACTAATAAGAGTACTTAGGACATGTTTGATTGTTCTGCTTTAGCATTACTGCTTGATTGAATTGATAACATGTTAACCTTTGCTTCATTGTTCCACTGAGTTGATCACTCACTCCCACGTTCTGGGACGGTGTTTAAACACCAACCAGACTCTGTCTTAGAAGCAGATGTTGATGCGACCCCTGAGGCAGAGCAGGAGTTCGAGGATCATGAGGCCTCATTTTCTTTTATGCAGTTCTCAGGCGAGTTCTTGTGAGCCATGTCCTGATGTGCGGGGATTCTGGGATTTTCTTTTGGAATAGATAATTTCATTTTGATGCTTGTATTTTTTATAGCTACACTTGTAAGTATGACCTGGCATGTATACGTATTTTAGGGACTTGCACATGTACACTTATGTTTCTTTAAGTCTTCCGCTTGCGTTCCTTCACTTATCCCTGAATTATGTTTGTAGTTTGGCTTAATCTGTTCCATGTTTTATGTACTCATACAGACAACATACATCCATCATTAAATATGTTGCATAAATGATGTTTTGAAACTCGGGAGCTGAGTTATGCTCGACCCCCGAATTTCAGGGCGTGACATACTCCTTCCAATCAAGAATATTAATCGGTTGCTCAGTGTAGGAAGCATCCTCACGGTCCTTAAGTGGCTGTCAATCAATCACAGGAATAGTGTCTAATCCACATTTTCGTAACATAGAAACATGAAATACGTCATGGATCACGGACAACTCAGGAGGTAAGGCAAGCCGATAGGCCACAGCACCTATGCGCTCGGTAATCTCAAAAGGTCCAACAAATCTTGGGGCGAGCTTGCCCTTCACACCAAAGCGAACTATACCTTTCATAGGTAAGACCTTGAGAAATACCATATCCCCGACTGTGAACTCGAGGGGTCGAAGCCGACGATCAGCAAAACTCTTCTGTCAGCTCTAAGCTATGCGCATCCTCTGCCTGATAACATCAATAGCCTCCAATGTCTTCTGCACGAGCTCGGGACCTAAGAGACAACGCTCTCCAACCTCGGTCCAACAACTAGGAGATCTACACGGTCTGCCATAAAGTGCCTCAAAAGGAGCCATGCCGATAGTCGCTTGATAGTTGTTGTTGTGTGAAAACTCGGTGAGGCACATATGCTCATCCCAACTGTCCGCAAAGTCGATCACACAAGCCCCGAGCATATCCTCAAGGATCTGGTTGACCCTTTCGGTCTGCCCATCCGTCTGCGGATGATAAGCGGTGCTGAGATGCAAAGTGACCCCTAACGCCTGTTGAAAACTCCTCTAAAACTGAGACATAAATCTGGAGTCTCGGTCTAAAACGATCGAAACTAGGACGTCATGCAGTCTCACTATCTCCTCGATGAACACCTTTGCAAGCTGGTCCATGGACCAGGAAGCATGCATTGGAATGAAATGAGCCGACTTCGTCAGACGATCAATGATAACCCAGATGGTATTGTGACCGCGCTAAGTCCTCGGCAAACCTACGATGAAGTCCATCGATACGTGCTCCCAGTTCCACTCTGGAATGCTTAACGGCTGTAAGGGACTAGGGGGTCTCTAATGATCGGCCTTGACACGCTGACATCTGTCACACTCAGCCACAAAACTAGCAATCTGGCGCTTCATCCCCTGCCAAAAGTACTGCCTCCTCATATCACGATACATCTTCGTGGAGCCCGGGTGAATAGTAAGTCTCGATCGGTGTGCCTCGGTCATCAGATCATGATGTAGCTCTATCATGTCCAGGACACACAATCAGCCTCTGAAACGTAATCCACCATCGGAACCAATCTGCCAGTTTGACTTCTCCACAGATGCGACCTCTGCTCGGTACTCCTGAAGTGACTTGTCCGTTTGCTGAGCCTCGATCACCCTAGCCACCAAAGAGGGTTGAATCGACAAGCTCGAAAGATGAACAATGGAAGACTGCAGGCCGAACTCAAAGTCAAACTCTAAAACATCCTCAAGCATCTACCACTCTCGCACCATCATCTGTGCCACCAGGCCTCACGACTGACGGCTGAGCATGTCCGTCACCACGTTCGCCTTGCCCGGGTGGTACTGAAAATTAAAATCATAGTCCTTCAACAGCTCCATCCATCGCCTCTGACAAAGGTTCAACTCGGACTGCGAAAATAAATACTTTAAGCTCTTATGATCCGAGAAGAGCTCAAACCTGACCCCATAAAGATAATGCCTCCACACTTTCAGTGCAAAGACAACTGCTGCAAGCTCCAAATCATGGATGGGGTAGTTTAGCTCCTGGACCTTGAGCTGGTGCGAGGCATACGCTACTGGCTTCCAGTGCTACATCAGTACAGCACCCAAGCCAACTCTAGAGGCATCGGTGAAAACAACAAAACCCTCACTCCCATCAAGAAGAGTGAGAACAAGAGCGGACGTGAGGCGGTCCTTCAACTCCATGAATGCCTCATTGCAGGTGTCACTCTAGACGAACTCGACGCCCTTCTGCGTCAACCGGGTCAGCAGTGCAGCAATACGGGAGAAACCCTCGATAAACTGTCGATAATATCCCGCTAGACCAAGGAAGCAACGGATCTCAAACGCATTCGTAGGCTGGCCCCACTGACGCACTGCATCAACCTTCAAGGGGTCCACAGTGACACCCTCCCTCATCACCACATGACCGAGGAACTTCATCTCCTCCTGCAAAAACTCGCACTTCTCCAGCTTCGCATACAGCTGGTGGGTACGGAGGGTCTCAAGCACAATCTACAGGTGCTCAGCATGGTCCTCTTGGGTCCTCGAATATACAAGAATATCATCAATGAATACCACCACGAACTGATCGAGAAATGGCCAAAAGACCTCGTTCATCAGCTGCATGAATACGGTGGGCGCATTGGTCAGCCCGAACGACATGACCAGGAACTCAAAGTGACCATAGCGTGTCCGGAAAGCCGTCTTCGGAATGTCCTCCTCTCGGACTCGAATCTGATGGTAACCAGAGAACAAGTCTATCTTGGAAAAATACTATGCACCCTACAACTGATCGAACAGATCATCAATATGGGGAAGAGGGTATCGGTTCTTGATGATGACTCTGTTGAGCTCACGATAGTCCACACAGAGCTGCAAGGAACCATCATTCTTCTTCACAAATAATACTGAGGCTCCCTAAGGTGTACTGCTGGGACGAATGAAACCTAACTCTCGGAGCTCATCTAACTGCTCCTGTAGTTCTCTCAACTCCAACGGTGCCATCTGGTAAGGGGCTTTTGAGATAGGTGAGGTACCGGGCACTAAATCGATCTGAAACTCTACGGCCGATGCGGTGGCAAACCTGGTATCTTCTGAAACACATCTGGATACTCACAAACAACTAGAAATTGCCTAATACTCTCTGCCACAGAATCCTCAACGACCAAAGCTAAGAAACTAGATAACGGTTCTCCTTTGGGCTCGGTGATAAACTAGAATATTGGCAAGCCTAGAATGAGAAACGTAACTATCCTCGCGGCACAGTCTAAGATGGCACAATACTCTGTAAGCTAGTCTATACCCAAAATCACATCAAAACCTGCCATCGGCATCACGAACAGATTGGTGGGAAGAAACATCTCGCCCACCAACACTGAGTAAGAAGGACAGCGACGGGTCAGCACAATAGACTTCCCCATGAGAGTCGAAATAGTTAAGGCCTCAGACACGACCTCCGACAGAATACTGGTTAATCGAAAAAACTGATCGGCCATAAAAGAATAGGAAGCACCAGAATCAAATAAAACCTGAGTGACACAAGCAGAAATAAGAAGAATACCCTCAACGACTCCACCGATCGATGACTGTAGGTCCTGGCCTGGCGCCTGTTGTGCAAAATAAAATTGGCCCTGAATTGGTAGAGGAAGCAAACCGGAACACTGTGGATCCAGAGTCTGCGCCTGCTGGGCTGCTATACACACTGGACCCAGGGACTGGACATACATATATCTCCTCTGCTAGAGCTGCGACTGCTATTGTCTCTGTTGCTACTATCTCTACTGAGGAGGTCTGCCTGGCTGCCTCTGCTGTTGAGGAGGAGCCCTAGGAGAGGCGAGTGGAAGTTGTGCTCTCTGTTGCTGCTGACGGGGATGAGGAGGAGGCAACTGCGATGGCCTCTACTACTGAATGAGGAGAGAGTACTCACGCCTCCGATGCCCGGCCTATCCACAACCGAAGCATACACTGAAAAAGGGGCTGGAAGATGAAGCGACTGGCGGTGCTGAAGATGATGATGAAGCTACTGTCTGAACCGCAGGCTGCCGAAGCCCTAATCTACCCCTCCATCTCTGCTGACGGTGCTGCCTAGAACTGTCAGCTAGTGCTCTCCTCTTCCGACCTCCACTGGAACTCTGCTCTCTCGACCTCTGGGTCATAGCCCAGTCTTCCTCATAAACCAGTGCCTGATGTACGACCTGGATGAACGTCTCCAAACAATGCCCTACCACACGGCTGCGAAGGGCAGGACGCAAACCAGTCACAAAATGACAGGCCCTCATCTTATCATCGCTGGTGAGATGAGGAGCAAATCTAGATAAGCCAAGAAACGGGCCTCATACTGAGATAAGGACAAATCACCCAGTACTAGGGTCTCAAACTCAATTGCCCGCTGGATCTGAACATGATCAGGGAAGAACTTCTCGTCGAAACGGACCACGAACTCCTCCCATGTCTAAACGAACTGAGGCCCGACCATCCTGGATACAGATGACCACCAATGATGGGCCTCACCTTGAAGAAGATAGGTCACAAGGGATACTCTCTGATCCGCAGGACACTGTATAGTGTTAAAAATCCTCACAACCTCAGTGCGTCAAGCCTCGGTGGCAAAAGGGTCAGGGTCACCACTAAACCACGGGGGATCATGTTGCCGGAACTCACGAGCTATTGCACTAGTACGAGGTAAATCAGACTGCCCAAAAACCTCAGCGGTAGCGGGCTGATGGGTCTACAATGTAGTAGCTACAAGCTGCATTAACTGCTGGAAATGCTCAGCTCCTATAGGTACTGTCGAAAAAGCAGGGGCGGCACTCGCCTCAGGTAGAGGCACGGATGCAGTCGTCGGGGTAGGAGCCTCAAGAACTAGAATAGTAGGCTGAGGAGGGGGGATTGGCGGGGGAACTGGAGCTACTGAAGGGGCGGGCACTATAGGCTCAACTGGAGGAACAGGTTAGATTAGGACCTATGAAATCAAATCCTCAACAACAGGAGCAGGATGTTCTCGAGTAAGACGGGTATCGCGGGAACCTCGTCCACGTGCACCACGACCACAGGTGCCACGTCTAGGCGGCATTGTCTACAAAACAATGATGACGTGAAGAATCAGGACAATTTCAGGCTCAATACGGAGTGAAAGGAAAGGTCTTGGGACACTACTTGTCTTATGGTCTGAGCAGACATGTGATGTTATCCCGAATTATTTCATAATTACTTGCTATGCTCTGATACCAACTCTTGTCACGCCCCAGACTGGGTAACCAGACTCACAAGGAACCCGATAGCTGATTCTAGCCACAACAGCCTCTGTAGTACCCCATTCTCGGCTCCTAAGACAGGGTCCGATCCTGGGATCCTACAAGGAGGATTTTTATAACAGTATAATAATTCTAATACGAGCATACCCAAGATTACAGCAAGTACATCTGAGAATAGCAAGGGGCACACATCACAAAAATCCATTAAGAATTTGAACTTTTACAAGCTTAAATCAGGTTCAAAAGGTCATACATAGGATCATGGGAAAATAGAGAAAGGTCAACAGCACTGGAATCCTCAAATCAACTCTACTCCATGCTCTGCTGCTACGACGCCTGCCTAGAGTCTCTTGCACGCATCAATCGTGCATAAGCTTATAAAAGCTTAGAGGGTGGTGAAAGTGTGTGACAAAGGTGCACAAAAGAATAGCAGGATGTACAAGGAAAGAAATGTGCATAATGAGAATATCACTAGCCTTACCAAGGCTTATCATAAATACGATACAACGAGTACTGGATACCATACCAAGGCAATGCTTGAAGGGGCTTACACAACCAATGTTAATGTGATGCAAGTAATGTCAGTGCTCAATCCAAACCACATATCAAGTATATTTTCAATCATAAGGAAATCATCGGGGTCCATTACATTGCTGAATGACTGCCGCTCTACGGACGTCGTACAGTCAAACGAGCGTAAAAGACCTCACTACCCCCTGTAGACAGCCAATTACCAACAAGGCCTGAAGGTAGCGGACCCATTTACGAGCTAGTCAGACTCAACCTAACAATGCCTCCTCACACTAGGCAGGTAAGGCCACACCCCCATTCAACCAACTACATGATAGTGGGAGTCATGGCCTAACGGTATAAGGCCCTCGTACGCTCAAAGTTTCCACTCGGTCACGGCGTTAGAGCAGATCCTTGGTACCATGGAAGTTTTGGAAATTTCACCCATGGGCATCCTATGCACCCGGTAAGCTTGAGTAATATTTCTATTGTCCACCCATACGGCCATCCACGAATATCCCTGTGGAGGCGAGGCCTTGATGACGTAAGGGGGGTATCATCATGAAATGTCATGCCAATGCATGAGTCACACACGCAGATCATGCACTAGCTGCAGGCACACAATGTGCATAAGGGGAGAAACTCCATCCCTCAATGACCACCGCATAATGCAATCAATTCATACAAATGATGCATATGGGTCACAAGAATGTAAGTGTGCTTTCCGTGGAATATGGAATCCTCCGTCCTAAGGAGGGTCAAGGTCTAAGCACATAGGCAGGTGTCCTACGGAGAAGAAAAATCCTTTAGTGGGGGCCCAGAACTTTAGATGACCCACAAACTAAGAGAGAGTCACAATCTTAAAAAGGAACGGTCCTAGCCAGGCCCATGGTGGACCTTCAACCACATATAAGGGCCCCTATGGGCCTACCTTAGGGCCACCAAGAGGACATCCAACCTCAACTAGGTCCCAACAGGTGGCCCGCTACGCATATAATGTAAGGTCTAAGGCCTAAGTAATGTATGGTCTAATGGGCCATACTCTAAGCCCAATCTCATAGACCATATAATGGGCCCTCAAGTGAGGTTTGGGCCCAACCATAAGGGTCATAAACTCATGTATTGTGGTGGGCTTTATGGGCAGCCCGATAGTTCATCTACATGGGTGATTTTCACATTTAACACAAGTGAATTGGGCCTCACTTTTTGGTCCAAGTATAAGGTCAATTTTAGTGGGCGGCCAAGAGCCCAACTTCTTGCATAATATTGCCCCTAAGCTCATCATAATAGATGGGGGAGTAGAGGCTTTGAGGCCCAAAATTAATGGGACTCTCTTAAAGAACTGAGTCCACAAGGCCTACTCACTAACACAAAAAGGGCGGTCATGTATATAATATATCACATAATGGGCCCCAAGGAAATGGCCCAAAACAAAAGTCATCCAATTCTTACATTATGATGGATCTGAGGGCAGCCCATAAGTCTAAGAATATGCATGGGCAAGACCCATGCCAACAGGGTGGGCCTTGCCACATCAGCCCAAAAACTTAGCAAGGCCCTCCACAATATGCATTTATGTGGGCCTTGCAAGTCAGCCCACAATTAAGCATTTCATGAGGGCATCAAGGCTAATAGATACACATGATCATCTTGTTGAAGGCCCATTAGGCCTGTAAAACAATAAGGTCAAGCCCTGCACAATCTTAGGCTCAAGGAATAGATTTCCAGCCCAAAAGTCCCATAAAACTACCAAAAATCTGGTTAAGGCTAGCCCCTATTATCACCTCAAAGATGGGCCTTAAGAGGCACTAATTACGCACAAAAATGTTTAAATAAATAAGGCAAGGAGTGTGTGCAACACTCCCTTAAATCTGGTGGGCCACAACAGTTTCCAACACAATCAATCATGTAGCAATTTTGGGCCCCTTACTGAAAATCCAGCCCACCCACTTCCTGAGCCTGCTGGAATCTAGAAATCTATCTAATTTGGATGGGTTACTGACCCATGGTCACCCACACTCATCACAGTGGGCCCCACCAGATGAACAGGGTGAAGAAAACACATAAAACAGGGTGGGCCTGCTGCTGGACTGAAAGTCCAACAACACCCAAAAAATCCTGGACTTCCTAGGTGGGCCTGGGCGTCCCAAGGGCCTGGACGGCTGCCCCTTTACAACCTCATGGTGGGCCCCACTTGTAGGCGTCCTTCAAGGGAGGCAGACCACTTCTAAGGGAGGCCAAATGGTGGAGGGCGGCCTGGGGAAATACGTACATCAAAGTGGGCCACACACATGGGATGGCCAGCCCATCCTTGGGCATCCCAAGGGTGGCATGGTTGGCCCATATTAGCCTTAAGGTGGGCCCAAAAACTCCCAAAATATGATGGTTCAGGTGACCCCCATGCACCTGAGATAAACCCCCACAAGGTGGGCCACAAAATGGGTGAAGGGGAAGGCCATAAATATTTTAAATAAATTTTTGTACAAATGGACAGCAAGGTCCAGATTTTATTTTTCTCCTGCAACAATGCTACTGTCCCTGACTTTTACACCCTATTTGAGTGAGTCAAGGTCTATGTAAATTTGGAAAAATGCAAGGCCAACCTTCCTATACAAGTATACAACAAGGTGAGGTCCCCAAAGGTGGCCCACCATTTCAAGATCAGGCTGATATTTATGTTTTTCCAGCAAACAGTGTGGCTGGACAATTCAGAAAAAATCTGGACCATCCACCCTCCTTGGCCCACCCTTTTGGGTGATCAAACGGGGACATTTGAAGGTGAGGTTTAAAATACTTTCAGGTGGGGTCCACACCTCAAAGAAAAGTTTAGGAAATTAGGGAAAAAGAAGCCACAAACAAGGCCTATAACCCATACATTACAGGATAAAAAAAAATTTCCAGTAATCTGGACAGCAACACGTTGCTGTCTAGATCAGCCCATAAATTTAATAAATGGGAAATAAATCACAGATTCCATAAGGTGGAGTCCACCCTGATGTATCACACAATCTTTAGGCCTAAATCCCTTCTAAAATAATCCTTAAAATCAGGCCCAAAGGCCTTCCAATATCCAGCAACAAAACTAGGCCGCACAGTTGGGCCTAGAAGTCCCAAAAATCTAAAAATTCTAGTTGCATGGCATATCAGGTGGGCCACACGAGCCACACAATCATCACATCCAAACCACAGAAGGGGGAGAAGAGAAGAAGAAAGGAAACATGCCAGCCATAGGGAGGGCTCCGCTACTACGAACCCTCCACAATGAAGGAAACAACATGTACATGTAAGATCAAAGAGGATCTCATACATGCATGGGCCCTACAGCTTGGAATCTAAGGTTTAGATGACCCATGATGCATAGGTGAAAGGAAATCTCATCAAGATGGGGTCCATGGAGAATGGCCCCATCAAGATCACATGCATGCAAGTGGTGGCTAAAGACCACATCCAAGGAGTGGTGTAGGACCTCCACCATTAATGTGGTGAGTCCTACACGCGTACACTCTCCATATGAAGCAATAAAAGATCTTTAAAGAAAAACCATACAATCTATCCTACATGCTCACCCACATGATGAATTCTTCAAGATTCTTCAACCATCATGCTCTTCAAGCCTCAAGGGAGAGGATTCTATGGTGATGATAGGTCTTTGATGGTTAGATTTAGAGGGAAAAGAGAGGGAAGAGGGCTGGAAATTTCAGCAATGGTGGACATTAGAGGTACTTTTGCAAAGAGGAGAAGAGCGAAATGAAGAAAGAGGGAGAGAGATGGGAGAGTTGTAGAAGTGAAATGATGGAATTTCTTAGAAAAATGTGAGCTTTGAAAGAGAAACAACTCATGATTTTTTGCTGGAGAAAGAAATCTCATGCTTGCTTGGTGGCTATAGGTCCATAAACTAGGCCATAGGTCATCATGGAAATGGTGATTTCATCACCATTGGCAAACGTGCACATGGGGAAAATGTGTAAATCATGTGGGTCCCACCAAAAATGTGATCAACGGTCCAAATGATGCTCGGCCTATAACTTTTGATGGACATATCAGATTTACGTAGGATATGCGGCATTGGAATCGCGGAGACGATGCGGTCATAATGGCATAGGTCTTGGGTCAATTCGAGTCGAGTCTCCATGACTGAACTCAAGGGTGACCGCAATCACTATCTGAAGGTCACGGGTCGCCAAAATTTGACCAGTAGGACCATGGGACCAAAAATAAATGAAATGCATACTCACACACACATGTGCACATGTAAACTCATGTCGGGTCTCACAATCAGCATGGTACTATGTGGTCTGGCACAAAGGTCTCAACATACTTAGTCAGTCTGATGCTGCGCAGGTGCAAGTGACTTCCTATACCATTTGCGCGGCCCTGCACAACCGATCGTAGTTTACACGGGTCAGTGCAAACACATGAATTCCTGTTCTTTACCTCATTCTTGTTTACGTATTCTTTCTTTAATCTTCTTTCTTCCTTGTCTCTGATATCTTCTCATCTCTCAAAATCAATGCATGATGGAAACTTTGTACATTTTTATTTTCCAACACACTATCATCCGTCCTTCATTGTCTTGCTGCGCTACTGGTGAAGCGAAAACTACTCCAGACATTATTTGGCATTGTCTGTCCTTGATCACAACTGATTTAACCTTTTCTAGCAATTTCTGTAGTAAAGATCTCATATTGTCGATGTAACCTACTGGGAATCTGTTAGGTGTGAAGTAGACAACCACGTTAGTTGAAAGAAAGTCATTGCGGTATACTTGTCATTTGAAACAGAGTGTTAGTTATTTTGATCAAATAAAAGTTATAGTTTGTTTTTAGAGATGAAGGCGAGGATGTTCCATTAATATTCTCTTAATATTTTCTAAGTCATCATTGAGAAATTCCCCAGTAGAGTCGCCATTTTGTTTCGACCAGAAACGAAAAGCATTTGATTTGGGGGAATTTATTCAATGATAGCAAAGAAAACATGAGAAAACAGATATCATAGAGTATTTTATTCAATCTGAGTTCTTTTACATCCTCATATTTCCCTTGATTTTAAAAATAAAGTACAGTGCATAGATATAATGAATAAGAGAGAGAGAAGTCTAATGGAAATTTTGGCAACATTTCAACACTTTTTGATCATATCTCCAGGGGAGATGAGTTGCGCGGGTCTAAAGCCTTATGTAGACTTGGAACCCTTGATTTGGTCTACACTAAATTGTGCAGGTCTTCCATTCATCCTTCGATCACATGGATAGGCTCAACAGGTGTGGAGGTCATTTGCCTGAAGGTAGAAGTACACAAGCCTAGACATTGAATGTGGAGTGTATAAGGCTTATATTAGAACAAAAGCCATGCATTAGGACAAGTTCCCACAAGGAGTGGCGCATAGGACTTGCTTTAGGACAATACTCCACATGAAGTGGTGCAAAAGGCAGGCTTCAGGACAAATCTCCATAAGAAGTGGCGCATGGAGGTTCCTTCAAGACAAATCTCCATAGGAAGTGGCGCAAGGAGGTTCCTTTAGGACAAATCTCCATAGGAAGTGGTGCAAGGAGGTTTCTTCAGGACAAATCTCCATAGGAAGTAGTGCACCAGACTTTGTCTTAAGACAAGCTCTCCACTCAAAGTGGCGCAAGGAGGTTCCTTTAGGACAAATCTCCATAGGAAGTGGTGCAAGGAGGTTTCTTCAGGACAAATCTCCATAGGAAGTGGTGCACCAGACTTTGTCTTAAGACAAGCTCTCCACTCAAAGTGGCCCAAAAAGCTTTGTCTTAGGACAAGCCTTCCATAAGAAGTGGCGCATAGCCTAGCCATCAGGACAAATGTGCAAGCAACACTCTCCCTTTCTCTCCTTAAGTTGCGCGGGAGTGCGTAACTCTCCTTGGACTGCGCGCACAACTCTCGTTGGACTCCACAAAATGTGGCGTCGCCACAAAAGTAACACAACTCACCTCCTTGAATTGCAAGGGAGCGCACAACTTCCTTTTGCACTTCACAAAATGTGGTACTTAGAAACTTTTCTCCTTAAGTTGCATGGGAGCGCATAACTCCTTAGCACAACTCGCTCTCTCTCTCTCTCTCTCTCTCTCTATGCTCTCCTCACTCAAAAAACTCCCAAATGAGGAATGGGAGGGGGTATTTATAGGCCTCCCGTGCTCTTAAACAGTGATGATCACCACCACTTCTCTCTTAAGACTATGTCTATCCCTCTTTGCTACACACATCAACTCCTTAAATAGTGGTGATCACCCACTTCTTCCTTTATATAAGATAACATCCATCCCTTCTTCTTGCCAAATGACGCCTATGCACCCCTCCATATCAAAAGATGCCCATCCATTCATCTACATCAGATGATGCCTGCCATTCCTTTACATCAGATGGCGTCCATCCATCCCTCTACATCAAAATGTGGACCGCACAACCTTCTTTATCATGGAGCAACGCTTCACAAGGCTTCTATGCTTGTTATGAGCGCACATCCTTATTAATGATCTATACAATGGAATTCCCTTGCTGATGCAATAATCATGTAATGAGATTAAGATGTTTTTGTGCCCCAACAGTCTCCCTTTATACCTGTTTATGAGAAGGCTTGCCACTTGCTTGTGGAGTTGGAACATAGGGCCTACTGGGCTATTAAAAATCTGAACTTCAATTTGGACAAGGCTGGCTCGCTGTGTAAACTTCAATTGAATGAACTTGAAGAGATCCGGAATGATGCATATGAGAACTCGAGAATTTACAAGGACAACATGAAGGTGTTTTATCACCAACACATTCTTTGGAAATCATTCACACCAAGTCAAAAGGTCATTTTGTACAATTCTCGATTACATCTTTTTCTGGGAAAACTCTGATCTTGTTGGACCGGCCCTTTCACTATTACTAATGTTTATCCTCATGGGGTCGTTGAGATTCAGAATCCAAACATTGACAATATTTTCAAAGTGAATGGACATCGATTAAAGCCATTTGTTGAGAAATTTGATTCAGAGGACATGTCCATACCTCTGATTGATCTTGTTTACCAGGATTGACCTCCTAGTCTGACAGAGATATAGTTAGGTTTATTGCTTTCATATATGTTAGGATTAGGATTGTTTGCTTTTTGTTGGTTAGAATAGTTTGCTTTCTGCTGTTTAGGATAATTTACTTTCTATTGGTTTAATTCTTGTGCTAACCCATCTTCACACTGAGATCATTGAAAAAGCCTCAGAATTCCTTCTTCAGTATTACCTTTCCATCACTTCCCCTTTCTTTTCATTGCCTCATTTGCATTACATGCTTATTTCTTTTTCATTGAGGACAATGTAGATTTTTTGGTTGGGGATGGGGGATTAGGTAAACTAATCAATGTTTTTTTTCAGTTTTTAGTAAATTTTTTAAAAATTTTCAATGTTTCAAGTTGAAATTTATTTAGGAAGCAATGAACTATGTACTTAACAATGCTTTGGGTATGATAAGATAGAGATTGAATTTTGGATCATTGGAGTTTGATCAGCTAAGTAATTTATCACCTAAGTTCTTACACTTAATTGATTAAGAGGTAGTTTGAATATCATGTTAATCTCTGGAATTGGAACAACTCTCTGGACTATTTTGGACACATTATTGATTCCTCGAACAATGTTCGATGACATCGAAGGTAGGTTCAATGACATGGAAGGTTACAAAATTTGGATGAAGCTACAAAAGCATAGAAAAAGCAGGTATAAAAGACACATTCAATGACAACGAAGCCTGTTCGATGTCACCAAATGAATTATGCAAAGTTGCGCAGAGTTATATGAAGTGCATAAATATGAGGCAGTTTCCAGACTTTTCGAAAGAGGTGTGAAAGGAGGTGTTGCACAACTATAAATAGGAGTCTTCAAGGATCCTTGGGCATCTATTAATCTATCTAATCATTTTAGGGTTTGGAGGAGAAACACAAGAGAGGAGAGCCGTTACTAAGCGTTTATCTTCTTTCTTCCTTAGTTTTTCATACTTTCTTATAGGGTTTTAGATCCAATCATGTCTATGGTTCACTAAACCTCTTAGATAGGGCTAAGAGGTGAAGCTTGTAACATGATGGGATGTTTTCTATTGCTTTGATTCATGTTTATGTTGAACTCTCTTTGATTCTAGTTTGATTCTTAAGAAATACTTTAAGTTTTTAATGGTTTTTAATGGTGATTTCTTCCCACCTTGAGCAAGAACAAGAGAGTATGCTCATTTTTACTCTCATTGAGCACAAAGGAGCCCTTGGATGGTCAATTGCAGACCTCAAGGGAAATGACACTTTGATTTGTACTCACTGCATTTATCTAGATGATAATGCAAAGACCTCTCGGTAACCGTAACATAGATTAAATCCAAACATGAAGAAAGTGGTTAGGAAGTGGTTAAGGCCGAGGTTTTTAAGCTATTGGATGTGGGTATCATATTTCCTATATCTGATATTCAATGGGTGAGTCCAACTCAGGTGGTTCCTAAGAAGTCTGGAATCACCATTTTAGCCAATGCAGACATTGAACTCGTGCCAACTAGAGTCACTACTGGTTGGAGAATGTGTATTGACTACAAGAAGTTGAATACCGTCATGATGAAGGACCACTTTCCTTTGCCCTTCATCGATCAAATTTTGGAAATGATATCCAGATATTTCTATTACTATTTCCTTGATGGATATTCAAGCTACAATCAAATCGAGATAGCCCTTGAAGACAAGAAAAGATCACTTTCACATGTCCTTTTGGCACCTTTGCTTACCAAAGGATGCCATTTAGACTGTGTAATGCCCTGCCACCTTTCAGCGATGTATGTTGAGTATTTTCTCAGATATGGTGGGGCAATATTTAGAGGTCTTCATGGATGATTTCTAGATTTTTGGTCCATCCTTTAGCGAATGCTTGAAAATTTTAGAAAATATACTAAAGCGATGTGAGGAAAAGAATTTGGTACTTAATTGGGAGAAGTGTCATTCCATGGTTTGTAAGGGAATTATCCTTGGACATCATCTCATCCAAGGGAATTGAGGTAGATAAGGCTAATATTGATCTTAACTCTAACTTACCTCCACCTAAGAACATACGAGACATGTGATCCATTTTAGGACACGCTGGATTTTACAGAAGATTCATAAAGGACTTTAGTCACCTCTCTCATCCTTTATGCAATCTACTTCAAAAGGATGTGCCATATGAGTGGACTGAGCAATACGAGGAAGCTTTTACTAAGCTCAAGGGCATGTTAACTACCACACCTATCATGCAGCCACCCAATTAGAGCCTTCCTTTTAAACTTATGTGCGACACGTCTGACTATGCTCTTAGGGCAATTTTAGGCTAGAGAAAAGAAAAGAAGCCCTATGTTATTCATTATGCAAGTAGAACTCTAAACCCTACCCAAGTGAACTACTTTACTATGGAAAAGGAACTCTTAGACATGGTGTTCGCTTTGGATAAATTTAGATCCTACTTCCTCGAATCTAAGATCGTCATTTACACAGATCATGTGACACTTAAGTATCTTCTTTCTAAGAATTATGTTAAGCCCTGCCTGATAAGATGGGTCCTCCTACTCCAAGAATTTGATTTGGAAATAAAAGATAAAAAGGGAATAGAGAACATATTGGCTGACCACTTTTCCGCCTTAATCTTTCTGATTCCCTTGAGGTGACACACATAAATGACATGTTCCCTGATTAACAATTGTTCAAAGTCTCTCATTCACCTTGGTTTGTGGATATTGCTAATTATCTTGGTATAGGTTTCACACCAACACAATGAACTGCACAAGATAAGAAGAAATTCTTTACCGAGGTACACAAATTCTTTTGAGACAATCCATATTTGTTTAAATATTGCCTAGACTAAATCTTAAGGAGATGTGTGGAAGATAATGAACACCAGAGTGTCATCTCCTTTTATCATTATCAGGCCTGTGGTGGTCACTTTTCTACTAAAAAGTCCAAGGCCAAAATTCTGCAATGTGGCTTTTACTTGTTGACTATGTTCAAAGACACTCATGAGTTTTGCAAATCTTGTGAGCGTTGTCAGAAGTTTGGATCATGGTCTCATCGAAACATGATGCCCTTGATCCCCATTCTGATCATTGAAGCATTTGATTGCTGGGGCATCGATTTCATGGGACCATTCCCCCAACTTTCAAAATTTTATATATTTTGCACGTCATAGACTATGTCACTAAATGGGTCGAAGCAATTCCATACTGAAACAATGATCATCAAACGGTCATTAAATTCTTAAAAGAGAACATCCTTTACCGGTTTAGAACTCCTTGAGCCATCATTAGTGATGAAGGTTCACATTTTTGTAATAGGCCATTTACGAACTTAATGAAGAAATATGACATCTCCCACAGAGTGAGCACTCCATACCACCCACAAACAAGTGGGCAAGCTGAGATTTCCAATAGGAAAATTAAACACATCTTGGAAAAGAAGGTTAACCCTGACCGTAGGAATTGGTCAATCCGATTGACCGATGCCTTATAGGCTTATCATACCACATTTAAGACCCCTATTCTAATGTCTCCCTTTAGACTTGTCTATGAGAAGGCTTACCACTTACCTGTGAAATTAGAACATAGGGTCTACTGGGCTATTAAAAACCTGAATTTCAATTTGCACAACGCTAACTCTCTATGCAAACTTCAATTGAATGAACTTGAAGAAATTCAGAATGATGCATATGAGAACTCGAGAATTTACAAGGATAGGATGAAGGTGTTTCATGACCAACATTCTTCAAAAATCATTTACATCAGATCAGAAAGTCCTCTTGTACAATTCTCGGTTACATCTCTTTTCGGGTAAGTTCCGATCTCGTTGGACCGGTCCTTTCACTATTACTAATATTTATCCTCATGAGGCTATCGAGATAAAGAATCTAAACAATGACAATGAATTCGAAGTGAATGGACATCAATTAAAGCCATTTGTTGATAAATTCGATTCAAAGGACATGTCCATACCTCTAAGTAATCCTGTTTACCAGGATTGATCTCCTAGTCTGATGGAGGTATTGGTAGGTTTATCGCTTTCATAGGACTAGGGTAGTTTGCTTCCGTTGTTTAGGATAGTTTGCTTATATTCTATTGAGTTTTGTTGTGTTAACCCATCTTCATAATAATTTCATTGAAAGAAATAGCCTCAGAATTCCTTCTTTAGGTATTACCTTTCCATCACTTCCCTTTTCTTTTCATTGCCTCTTTTGCATTGCATGCGTATTCTTTTACATTGAGGATAATGTAGATTTTGCATTTGGGGATGGGGGATTAGGTAACTTAATCAGTGTTTTCTTAGTTTTGAGAAAAAAAAATTTAAAATTTTCAATGTTTCAAGTTGAAATCTGTTTGGGAAGCGATGAATTGTGTACTTAAGAATGCTTTGAGTATGATAAGATAGAGATTAAATCTTAAATTGCTGGAGTCTAATCATCTAAGTAACTTATCACCTAAGTGCTTGCACTCAATTGATTAAGAGGAAGTTTGAATATTATGTTAATTTAAATCACAAGACACATTAAATTCAATATTGCATTCTATAAGATGCACTAGAAGTTTTAATTGATAGTATGTCAATCAATGAAAGATGGTGAGATCGAGTCTGGAGAATTTTATCCACCTTATAAGAAGAAAAGAACCAGCTAAAAAATAGGAGATCGACAAAGAGGTCATGAAAAAGAATGAAAAGATTGAAAAAGATTGGAAAAGAATACAAAAATTAAAAAAAATGAATAAAAATTGACCGTCGATATAAAATAAAAAACTGGAACAAGAAGGAAAAGGGGATAAGTTCAGAATCGGTACTTGAGTTTCAAACTGATCTTGAAGAGATGACCATGGCTAACATGATGAATTGATAGTATTCATACGGGAAGTAAATTGACTTTCACTGAGCATAGTAAAAAAATCTGCCATACAAATTATGCTTTGATTTAATGGACAAAGAACTTATTTGATTGGTTGCTTATGTGATTGGGTCCCAGCTTTTCAAATTTTCACTTTATTTATACCCATTCATACTTGAGTGCACAAAAGATTATTTTCTGAAGAAGATTTCTAACATTAAGCATTGAGATTTATTTTACTCATACTTTGCTCAGGACTAGCAAAATGCTGGTTGGGAATTGTGTTGAGGGTCAAATATTGCATATTAGACCCCATTTATATCTTGGTTTTATGAACATGATACTACTTTATGTCCTATTTTACCCATGCTTGTGTTGCAAGGTGAATTTAAGAGCTTGGATTGGAAAAGGTGTTAAAAGTATGGATTTGACGCTCAAAGATCACCAAGGCAAAGAATGGATCTTAGGAAACAAAGATTGAAGATTTCAAGGTCCCAAGTTTCAAGGAAACCAAGTGGAGAAGAAACGAAGCTGAAAGAACAAGTGCAAAATGCACATTGACTGTGTCATCGAGTACCGTTCGATGACATTAAGGAAACATTCGATGACTTCGAACACGGGTCGATGACATTGAATTTATAAAGAAAAATTGAGTTAGTCGCTGGACAAATTGAAGACGTTTTTTTATGACTCGAGAACTTGTTCGTTCACTCAAAGCTTTGCTCGATGACATAGAAACCTACTTGATGACATCGAATTTATTGAAGAAATTGGAATAACTCTCGGGTCTGTTTTGGACACATCATCGATTCCTCGAACAATGTTCGATGACATCAAAGGTAGGTTCGATGATATGGAAGGTTACAGAGTCTGAATGAAGCTACAAAAGTACAAAAAAAGCACTTATAAAAGACACCTTTGATGACATTGAAGCCTAATTGATGTCATCGAACGAATCACGTAAAGTTGCGCAGAGTTATGCAGAGTGCATAAATTTGAGGCAATTTCGAGATTTTTCGAAAGAGGTGCGAAAGGAGGTGTTGCACAACTATAAATAAGAGTCACCAAGGCATCCCTAGGCATCTATTAATCTATCTAATCATTCTAGGGTTTGGAGGTATGAAGCACAATGGTGAAGAGCCGTCACCAAGCATTTTTCTTCTTCCTTCCTTAGTTTTGCATGCTTTCTTTTAAAGTTTTAGATCCAATCATGTCTATGGTTGGTTAAACCTCTTAGCTAGGGCTAAGAGGTGAAGCTTGTAGCATGATGGGATATTTTCTATTACTGTGATTCATATTTATGTTGAACTCTTTTTTATTTTAGTTTAATTCTTAAGAAATACTTTCAGTTTTTTATGGTTTGTTATGACTCAAATTACAATAGATCTGTGATAGCTTTGAGTATGTTCTTTTAATGTATTGAGATTGTGAAATTAGAAAATCTTGTTGTTCACCATCGTCCCTTGGGCATGGTTGGATGACGTAATCCCTTCTAATCTTCATGATTCTCTTCTATTTGGTTATGAGATTGGTATATCCTATTGTGAGTCGTTGTCTCCTAGGCATGGTTTTGTGATGGAATCACTTCCAATTCTCACAACTCTCATCCATTGAGAATTAGGTTAAAGGAAGTTAAGATTTTGTTTTACTGAGATATCTTCTAACTGGATAAGATGGGACTCTGATTCCAGTTGTGTCCTTGAACCAAGCATAGATCTCCCTGATCTCTACAAGTAGATCCTTGGAAACCCTAGTTCCCACCTTTTAATTTCTTAAGTTTTAGTTAAATAATTCATAATCACTCTCTCTACACTTTCAAATTTAGGTTTACATCTTCTTCTAGTTCTACTTCTAGTTGTTTCCAAAATACTCACGAGATTAGTCCCTGTGGATTCAACCTCGGTCTCACCGAATTGTTACTGCATCGCGACCCTACACTTGGGGTTGTGAACAAGTTTTTAGCATCATTGTCAGGGACTAACGGTTGCGTTTTTCTGAGCTCGACTAGTTTTGAAATTAGGTTAAGATTAGGATTTTTCTACTTTCTATTTTTAGGTTAGGTTTTTTTTCTGAATTATTTTAGAAACTAACTTAGCTTTCTATTTCTAGGTTTAGAAACTTTCTTTTTCTGTTTTTAGAAAGTACTTTCTAATTCTAGGATAGAAACTTTCCTAATTGGATTTTAGAAACTAACACTTTGAAGTTTTAGAAACTTTCTATTTTCTATTTTTAGGAACTTTCCTTTTTCATTTTTAGAAACTAGGTTGCTTTCCTTATTTCCTTTTTAGAAACTAATTCACTTTCCTCTTTTCTTTTACTGGATCCTAACATAGAACCTTCTAATTTGGTAACTTCTTTCTAATTCTCTCTCTTTCTAATTCTAAATTTTTATATCCCTTCTTTCATTTAGGTTTAGGTTAGAATCTGAAATTGAGGGTTGAGAGTGTTTCATGCCCAAGTAGATCCGTGACAATACTCGACGTCTTTTGAGTAAAGGAGGATTAGTTGAGGGGTTATCTATCCATCATAGGATTAGACACCACTTAAAATTCTCATAGTTAATTGAGGTTATGGCTGTAAAACAACCAGTGAATCAGTCGTAACCTCGAGTTACGGAAGTCTAGGATGAGAATGAGGTGCATTAAGCACCCTTGCCTTGTACTTTACAAGATTACTTACAACTAGCGGGGGTGAGCACTATAAGTGTTATTGTTCCTAGCTCCTATAATTGTTAAATTTTGTAGTGCCAAAACCTCTCTTGGAATCTATGTCTTGTGTAGCTCATCTACATAATGAAGCTTGTGCATCTCTCAAGAACAAGGGTCTTTTGTTCAAGAACTTTAAAGTCAAGTATACTAGTTCATGTTTATGTATAACATCAATAGTGAATTCAAGCTTTCAAGATTCAAGAGTTCAAAGCTTCGTACAAGTCAAGACAACGTTCCTACACTTTGATACTAAAGTTCAAGCTTCAATGCTAGTTAATTTCAAGCTTCAAGAGTCTCAAGTTCAAGCTTCATCCTATGACAAGATCTCAAGCTTCGCGAACTTCATAGAATGACTATCAACTGAAGAAAAAGAAGACTCAATGTTCATACAAGGTATAAATGACCCTAGATTGACCTTAGGGTAGGTCATTTTGAATACATAATTCAATTGACTCATTTTATAAGTGAATAGACTGTTTCTCGACTAGTCCTAGACTCTATTTAACTAGTCCTAGCACTGGTTCGACCAGTCCAAGAAATTCCATGACCAATCCTAAGTTTGTTGTAAATTTTCAGAATTTTTGTTAAGCCTCGACCAATCCTAGAGAATGCTCGACCGGTCGTGTGAATAATGCACGACTCGTGCTCGACCAGTCCTGCGCCCATGACTTAAAGTCCAACGACTATTTTGAATTCCACACGACCAGTCGTAGAGGTCCCTCGACCGGTCGTGAAGGTCCTACGACCAGTCGTGGAACGGCTTTATCTTATCACGCTCAAAATTTTAAAAATCTGTTAGTCCTACGACTAGTCGTAGTGTCCACGGGACTAGTCGTTAATGTGATTTCTTCACTTATTCCTCTGTATCAGTTTGAGTTTTTGATACACAAACTGTTCTAGTAAGGTTGTCCTTCCGTAAACCCTTAGTTTTTATGGTGCAAGGTTGTCCTTAGAATAATGTTTGTATCAACCTCTCAATACTCGTTCTTTGGAGGTTGTCTTTAAATTTAGCATTGTGGGATTGTCTATTTCTATCTGTATTTAATTTATTTAAATTTCATTGTTATTTTTTAATTTGGCATAGTCCTATTCACCGCCCCCCTCCCCCTCTAGGACATATAGCTTGGCCTTTTCAATTGGTATCAAATCATAATAGCTTGTTTTTATTGTTATTTCTTTTTGGATTAATTTTCTGAGCTAATCGATTTGAGCTTTGTAAGATGTCAAATTTTGGTAGCCTATCAGTCACTAGGCCTCCACCATTTGATGGCTCCAATTATGCCTATTGGAAAGCCAGGATGAGAATTTTCTTAAAATCCATGGATGAGAGCATGAGGCAAGCCACAATGACTGATTGGACCCCTCCTACCATTGAAGTAACTGGCATCGATGGATTCAAAACTATGAGAGTTACACCTTACTTCTCGTGGACCACACTTCAGAAAAGTGAGAGTAGTGTCAATGCAAAAGCACTAAATACAATCACTTGTGCATTATCACCGGATGAATTCAAAAGAATTATATCCTATGATACTGCAAAGCAAGCTTGGGATATTTTAGAAATGACACACGAGGGAACAACAGTTGTCAAGAAATCTAAAGTCCAAATCCTCACAACCAAATTTGAGGAAATACGTATGGAGGAAAGTGAAACTTTCATGGACTTTTTTATTATATTAAATGACATTGTCAACTCTATGTGGGGTCTCGGTTATAAAATCTTAGAAAGTAAAGTCTGTGTAAAGATATTACGCTCACTACCTGAACGGTTCAATTCAAAGGTGACTGCAATCCAGGAACTTCGTGATACGGACAATATGAGGGTAAAAGAATTAGTTGGGTCACTACAGACTTATGAGTTAACTTTTAAAGCTCCTAAAGGTAAATCTATCGCTCTTAAATCTTCTAAATGTTTTTCTCAAGAAAATAGTAGTAATTCTGATTTAGAAAATTCTAAAGATGATATGGCCCTTTTAGCTAAAAAGTTTGACAAAATTTTTAAAAGTAATAAGAGGGTTGATTTTCAAAAATCTAATCATAAGAAAATATCTAAATCTAAAACTTGGAAATCATTAAAAGATAGCCAATGTTACAACTGCCATTAATATAGGCATTTAACATACAAGTGTCCTAGAAAGGACAAACGTAAAAAGAAAAGTATGTTGGCTACCTAGGATGAATCGTTTGGCACTGAAGCCTCTTGTGAATCAGAAGATTCTGAAACTGAGTCGGGCAATGAAGTTAAGGCCTTTATGACTCTAGCCAAGTTCACTTTTTCAGATAATGATGATTTGACTAGTGAAGAAAATCTGAATAGTGATCATGAAAATAAAGAAGATCTTCAAGATGCTTACAATGCCTTATGCAAGGAAAGTTGTAAAATTGTAGTAAAACTAAAACTTCAGAAAGAAAAGTTTTTGAAACTTAAAGAAATTTTAATACTCTTGTTTTAGAAAATCCCACATTTCAGATTCTTTTAAAAAATCTAAGTGCGATTTAGATTTCAAAACCTCCCTTATTGAAAATCTTAAAACTGAGAATGAAAAACTAAAACTTGAAGTCTCTTCTCTTTTGAGTTTGAAAGACACTTGGAGGTATGCCCAAGGTGATCCTAAGTTGAAAAAACTTTTATCTGGATCAAGAAAATGTGGCGACTGATCCTGTTTGGGCTACAACAAAAATATTCCTCCCAAACATAAGAATACTCCTAAGTTTGTGAAAGGAGAATCTTCAACTTCAAAAGGGAAAAGTTCTAATCAAAATTTTCCTAAAAATGCTAAAACTTTTCAATCCTTAAAACCTAAAAGCAACCATATCAACTATAAAAATCAAAATCGTAATCCTTTAGCTTAGAAAATTATTGATTTACTTAAGGAGCTCTTAAAATCTAACTCAATGGGTCGGTCTTATATCAACTATAAACACAAGAAGACCAACTATACTCCTAAACCCAAAACTGTAATGAAATGGGTTCCTGAGGTTACTTGCTTGCTTGCCCACACTGCTTTTAAAGCTTCAAGCAATTCAAAGTGGTGCCTAGACAGTGGATGCTCTAGACATATGACTACTGACAAAGGTTTGTTCACCAATCATAAAGACATGACTGATGGTTCAGTCACATTTGGTGATGGTAGCAACTATAGGATTATTTGTCAAGGTACGGTTCAACTTTCTAACCTCCCTTTATTTGAGAATGTTTTATATGTAGAAGGTTTAAAACATAACTTATTAAGCATTTCTCAAATATGCGATAAAAATCATAGCGTAAAATTTTCTAGCCTAGGGTGTGAATTTTTAAATAAAAACGGTTCTATAATATTAACTGGTCACAGAACTTCTTAAAACTTCTATATTGTAAGTGATTCTAGCTCATCTAATTTATCGTGTTACATGGTCCATACCGATGAGACCGAATTATGGCATAAACGCCTTGGATATGTACACTACCGCAACTTATATAGATTAAGCAAAAGAGAGTTAGTAAGAGGCTTACCCAAAATACAGAAAATAGATAAAATATGTGGTGAATGCCAGATTGGCAAGCAAACTAGAGCTCTCACAAAAAAGTGGACTCCAATGCCACATCTAAACCACTCGAACTCCTCCATATGGATCTTATTAAACCAACTAGAACAGATAGTCGAGGTGATAAAAAGTTTATTCTGGTAATCGTTAATGACTTTACCAGATATACTTGGGTAGTCTTCTTAAGAGACAAATCAAAAACTCTAAATGTAGTTAAAAGGGTACTTAGATGTATCAAAACTGAAAAAGAAACCCAAGTCTGTAAGATCCGTAGCGATCATGGATCAGAATTTGAGAATAGCGGTTTTGAGAAGTTTTGCAGTGATCAGGGAATATCACATGAATTCTCTGTGCCCAAAACACCACAAAAAAATGGAATAGTAGAAAGAAAAAATAAAGTGCTTCAGGAAGTGGTGAATGTAATGTTAAATGATATGAAGCTCCCTAAAAATCTTTGGGCCGAAGCCGTAAATACTGCGTGTTATATAATTAACCATGTTTATACGAGAAAATCAAATAGTAAAACGGCTTATGAAATATGGTTTGATAAGAAGCCTACTATCAAATACTTTCGAGTTTTTGGCAGCAAGTGCTATATTTTACGTGACCGAGAAATTCTGAAAAAATTTGACACCAAAAGTGATGAAGGGATATTTTTAGGGTATGCTCTGAATAGCCGAGCATATCGAGTTCTTAATAAGAGAACCGGTGTGATTCAAAAATCTATCAATGTGGTTATTGATGATCACCTGAATACACCTGGCTCGAGTTCAGATAATGATGAAGTACTTTTAATTGATAAACCCGATTCTTCATCAAGTCAAAATAATTCTGAACTGAGAACTGTTAAAGACCATCCAACTAATCAAATTCTTGGAAACCCTCTCACTGGTGTATGCACTCGTAGACAACTTGAATATATATGTTACTACGTGTGCTTTACATCTCAGATAGAGCCAGCTAACGTAAAAGAAGCTCTTACTAACGAAAACTGGATAGTTGTGATGTAAGAAGAGCTTAATCAATTTATTAGAAATGATGTTTGGTACTTAGTTCCTAGACCTAAAGATAAACACATTATCCGAACTAAATGTATTTTCAAAAATAAGTCGATGAACTTGGTAATATAATTTGAAACAAAGCTAGACTGGTTATACAAGGGTACACTCAAATTGAAGGTATTAATTATGATGAAACTTTTGCCCCAGTAGCTCGTCTTGAATCAATCGGACTATTTATATCCATTGCTTGCTTTAAAAAATTTTAAATATATCAAATGGATGTAAAGAGTACTTTTTTAAATGGCGATTTGCATGAAGAAGTGTATGTTGAACAACCAATGGGTTTTGAAGGCCCTAAGAATACTGATCATGTCTATCGCCTAAAAAAGGCTCTCTATGGTTTAAAACAAGCTCCTAGGGCATGTTGATAAGACTTTGTTTGTAAAGAAACATAATGATCACATTTTAATAGTGCAAATATATGTTGATGATATTATTTATGGATCTACCTATGCTAACATGACTGTTGAGTTTGAAGATCTTATGAAATCTAAGTTCGAAATGAGCATGGTTGGGGAATTGAATTATTTTTTAGGGTTGCAAGTTAAACAACAACCTACTAGTTTCTTTATTTTCCAAACCAAATATGCTCTGAACTTAGTTAAAAAGTTTAGATTTGAGAATGGGAAGAATTTTGATACTCCTATGAGTACAACCTTAAAACTTTCAAAGGACTCTACAGATAAGAGAATTGATCCTAAATTATATCGCAGTATGATAGGTAGTTTGTTGTATCTAATTACAAGCCATCTTGATATTGTATTTAGCGTAGAGATTTGTGCTAGATATCAATTTGACCCTAAAGAGTCACATTTAACTGCTGTTAAGTGGACTATGTGATATGTCGCAAGTTCTGCTAATCTGGGTCTTTGGTATCCACATGATACTAATGTTCAATTAGCTGGTTACACTGATGCTGATTAGGGCTGATTGGGTCAGTAATGTTGATGATAGGAAATCAACCAATGGTGGTTTCTATGTTGAGAACTGTTTTGTTTCTTGGCAAAGTAAGAAACAAAGTTCCATATCTCTCTCCACTGCTGAGGCTGAACACATTGCAGCAGGTAATGCATGTACTCAGCTTGTATGGATGAAAAGAATGTTAGGCGATTACGGAATTGTATAGGATTCTATGATTTTATATTGTGATAATTCCAGTACAATTAACATATTTAAAAATTCAATCCAGCATTCATAAACCAAGCACATTGACATTAGATATCACTACATTCGTGAATTAGTGGAAGAAAAGACAATTTCTTTGGAATACATTTCGACTGAGAATCAACTTGCTGACATTTTCACTAAACCGCTCGACAAAAGCAGTTTTAATAAATTGAAATGTGATCTTGGTATGTCCAATTTGAATTGATTATTCATGCATGTATGTATCATAGTGTGTATATTTGTTATATTAATTGTTTAAATTTTAAAATTATATGAAAAATGCACATTTTTGGCTGTGCACAACCTGTCGAGTACATACTCGACTAGCCGTGGCACGACCGGTCGAGCATGTACTCGACCAGTCGTGTAGCATGTCTGATGCTTTAATTTGGGAAAAATCCTTTTTCTTCTTCATTTGTGCTTCTTCTCCAATGACTCTAAGCTCAACTGGTCATACCCACCTTCCTAGATCTTCAAGGTTAGTGCGTTAATTCCATTTTTCCTATAGAATCAAGTTCATATCACTTCATTTTCATACTTTGAGTGATTTATTTCTTGTTTCATCGAGGTTTTTGGGGTTTTCTTCTCCAAAATCTGATTTTTAGAAAACCCACTCTACATCTTTTGCAACCTCTTATTTTTTTATTTTCTTAGTTGCAAATGGATGCTAGAGGCAAAAAGAAAAGCTCTCGTGATCCTTCAACATCAAGATCGACACCTATCACAAGGCGCCACCCTCGGTCACCCGAATATGATCCCTCATATGTGTGGGATTTAAGGTTACGCAATTTGATAGTTGAACGACCTGTGCATGTTGAACATATTGCTCCATTTGAGATCTTTCCCCTTCTCCAAGCTGTAGGATGGGATAACATTCTACATTGGGGTGGGTCGGCATACTGGTATAATGCGTAAGCTATGTTTGCAAGTATTTCTGATTTCTCAACTGAAAATTTAACTTTTATTATAACAACTAGAGAAGGCCCTTTTGCAGTAGACCGCCATCTGATTTCTGGGCTAATGGACATACCTATCAATGATGAAGGTATTCCAATTAGCACTCTAGTAGTTAAACCATCTGAAGTAGAAAAACGTATGCTTACTAGAGCATTATTCAATATAAATGCGCAATGGAGTCAAAATAGGAATGCGCTTGCTTCAAAGTACTTGTTACCTAGATACATGGTCCTTTACAGGATATTTATTTCAAATCTTTATCCTCATTCTGGTAACAAAACCAAACTCACTTCTTTTATGGTTCGGATTTTGCATTCCATCATCTCTGGTACAAATGTATGTCTTTCTTCTTTAATCTGTCATTCCATCATACAATTCCGTCTCCATCCTGGACACAGCGTTATCCCATTTGCATATCTTATGACTGTGTTAGCCACTCATATGTTAGTAGATATGCCTGTTGGAGAAGCTCCCATTCAACACCTTATTTTCAATAACTCCAATATTAACAAAATGAATTTGAGGTTGGCTGAGGTCCAAGTCAATGTGGGTGTTGATGGAGCTGAAGCTGTGAATGAAGAAGAAGGTGATTTACCTGTAGATGATATTAGCATGGACGATATCTTTAATGAGATTGAATCAGATTCTGAGACTGATCCTGATTATCAGCCTTCTAATTTTGCTGAAAAGTTGAATGCTCTTGAGGAATAGGTGGCTCGAGTTCGTGTAACCTAGGATTCTCAATTTGCTTATATGCGTAAATATATGAGCCGCATTAATAAGGGTTTACATCAAATTGATCCATCTATTCCTGCTCCCACTTCAGGATCTGATTAGTATTTTCTAATCTTGCTTTGTAATAACGTTAATGATACTTGGATTCATTTTGTCTTTTAAGATAGTACTTGAACTTGATTTAACATAGTTGTACTTGGTTGAATTTGGTTAATTATGGTTGAACTTGTCTTGCTTATGGATTTTATATGTTGATTCTCTTAATTCCTCAATACTCTTCTTAATCTTCCTTCTTTATCTACTTCTACTTCTATTACTTGATTCCTTCCTTTGTCATATTGTAACAAAAAGGGGGAGAATTTTGGTGGCATGCTTAATATATGGGCACTGTGGTATATTGCTATATATTGGTATATTGGCATGTGGATTGTATATGGATTGTAGATTATGGATGAATTGATTGTGAATGATTATTTTGTGAAGGGGAGTTGAGTAAGGGGGAGTATTGTTGGTGGAACTGATGCAAATTGATAACCGGTGCATGATTCCTTAACCAGGTTGTAACTGGTTTCTTTTGATAACTGGTGCATGATTCTTTAACCAGGTTGTAACTGGTTTCTTTTATCTGGTCTATGATTCTTTGTGCGTATATTGTTTATGTTATTATGGAGTGTGTTTTGTCACAAATTTGACAAAGGGGGAGATTGTAAGTGCTATGGTTCGTACCTCTTATAATTGTTAAATTTTGTAGTGCCAAAACCTCTCTTGGAATCTGTGTCTTGTGTAGCTCATCTACATAATGAAGTCTATGCATCTCTCAAGAACAAGGGTCTTTTGTTCAAGAACTTCAAAGGCAAGTGTACTAGTTCATGTTTATGTACAACATCAATAATGAATTCAAGCTTTTAAGATTCAAGAGTTTAAAGCTTCGTACAAGTCAAGACAACGTTCCTATACTTTGATACTCAAGTTCAAGCTTCAATGTTAGTCGATTTCAAGCTTCAAGAGTCTCAAGTTCAAGCCTCATCATATGACAAGATCTCAAGCTTCGCGAACTTCATAGAATGACTATCAACTAAAGAAAAAGAAGACCCAATGTGCATATAAGGTATAAATGACCCTAGATTGACCTTAAGGTAGGTCATTTTGAATACATAATTCAATTAACTCATTTTATAAGTGAATAGACTGTTTCTCGACTAGTCCTGGACTCTGTTCAACTAGTCCTAGCACTAGCTCGACCAGTCCAAGAAATTCCACAACCAGTCCTAAGTTTGTTGTAAATTTTCAAAATTTTTTGTTAAGCCTCGACTAGTCCTGGAGAATGCTCGACCGGTCGTGTGAACAGTGCACGACTCATGCTCGACCAGTCCTATGCCCACGACTTAAAGTCCAGTGACTATTTTAGGTTCCACATGACCAATCGTGGAATGGCTTTATCTTATCGCGCTCAAAATTTTAAAAATATGTTGGTCCTACAACCAGTCGTAGTGTCCACGGGACCAGTCGTGAACGTGATTTCTTCACTTATAAATAGAGCACGAATTTCAGAGTTTTTCATTCAATTCAAGCTAAATCAATACGTCACTCTGAGAGATAAGTTAGTCATTTTTTAAGTTATTGTGCTCATTTAATATTCTCTTATTTTAGCTTTATTATATTTAATTTTGAATTCTATATTCCAATCATATTTGAAGAAGGGATTGAGATTGCCCTTTTCTTGGAATTAAAATCAAATAGAGCTAGCCCAACTTGATTTAATCTAAAATCAATTTAAAACCTAGAACCATTTCATAAGTGAGTTTGGGCATTGAACTTCTACGTTGAAATTCTACTCTGACTTGGTTCTTCCGGGCCGCATCTAAAGGAGAATATCCAGGTATTTTACATTATTGTAAATTTCTGTATTTTGGTTTTATTGAGATTGTGTTAGAAAAATCTCTCTGTTTGGTTTATCTAAGGTGATCCAGAAAACTCAGTGTGAGGTTTTTGAATTGTGTAAGCCCACTTAAAAGACAATTGTGAGGGTTTTAGGTGAACCTGGAAAAACCTATTTTCATAGTGAAGGCTAATATCCACTATGTGAGGATATTAGGAGTGGAGTAGTTGTGTGACTGTTTTTCTAAACAGTTGGTGTACACATAAGCGAACCACTATAATTTCTGGTCTTGTAGTTTTAATGGTTATTTCTTTTGGTGGTTGATTGTAATTTCCCTTTTTGCATTGTGGAGAATGTTGTAATTTCTTTTATGCAATTGTGGAGAATGTTGTAATAGCTTAGATTTCCTTCCTTGCTATTTATCTCTTTATTCCTCTGTATCAGTTTGAGTTTTTGATACACAAATCATTCTAGTAAGGTTGTCCTTCCATAAACCCTTGGTTTTTATGGTGCAAGGTTGTCCTTAGAACAACGTTTGTATCAACCTCTCAATACTCGTTCTTTGGAGGTTATCTTTAAATTCAGCATTGTTGGATTATCTATTACTATCTGTATTTAATTTATTTAAATTCTGCTGTTATTTTTTAATTTGGCATAGTCCTATTCACCCCCCTCTAGGACATATAGCTCGGCCTTTTCAAGTACGCCCTCATGTATGGTTTTTCCAGGAAACATGGGAAACATGGATATCAAACCTGGATGATCCAACTCCTTCTAAAGTTTCTTAGACTTGAATCTGAAATTCTATACCTACACTTGCAAGAATTTGACGAGGTTATAGCCACTTTATACTTTTCTAACTGTCTGAGGACACAGTCAGGCTAAAACTCTTTCCTTTCTTCTTGAAAGAAAAAGCTAAGACGTGGTTGCACTCATTACATCCACGATCTATTGGCACATGGAATGACATGATAAAGGAGTTCACAAAAAAAAAAAAATAATCTTTCCATACCATAAAACGAACACTATCAGGAAGTCGATCATGAACTTCACCCAAAAGGAAGATGAAACATTCTTCCAATGTTGAGAGCAGTTTAAGGATCTCGTCAGTTCATGCCCACAACACGGTTTTGAAACGTAGCGCATAATAACTTTCTTTTATGATGGACTAACATCTTTCATGTGCCAATTCGTCGAGATGATGTGCAATGGGGAATTCATAAACAAAAATGTCGATGAGGTGTGGGATTGCTTTGACAAACTCGCTAAAACCGCACAATCATGGGACATCTTCACAAAACAGAGCACCAATCTAAGCTTACTCAAGAAAGGGACAGGGGTGGGATGTACTTGCTGAAAGAGGATGATGATATAAATGCTAAAGTGGCCAATCTCGCAAGGAAGGTCTGAAAAGGGCAAGCTCCAAGTACTAGAGGGGGGGGGGGGCTGAATAGGACTATGCCAAATAAAAAATATAATGCAGAAAATAAACTCAAATAGTAGAAATCTAATGCAACCTCAAATGCACAAGTATTGAGAGGTTGATACAAATGTTGTTCTAAGGACAACCTTACACCAAAAACTAATGGCTTATGGCAGGACAACCTGATTTCTATAACTTCTGTAAGTATCAAAAACTCAAACCGATACAGAGACAAAAGAAATAAATCTGGCTATTACAACAATCACCATAAAAGCATAAAATAGATACAAGCATTCACACACATAGCCAGATACAATCATCCACCACAACTCCAAAAATTATAGTAGTTCGTGTGTGTACACCAACTGTTCACAAACAGCCACACAACTACTCCACTCCCAATATCCACACCCACGGGATATTGGCTTTACTAAGAAAGAAGGTTTTCTAAGGTTCACCTTAAAACCTTTACAAATGTATTTTTCAATGGGCTTACACAATTAAAAACCCCACACTGAGATTTTCCTAGCTGATCTTAGTCAAAACCACAAATAGAGATTTTCCTAGCTGAACTCACAAACCAAAAATACAGAAAACTGAGAACAGTACTTATCTAAAGAATGTTCTTCGATGTAGCCGGTAGAACTGCTTATTTAAAGATGAAGATATTCAACGTTCAATCTCACAAATGAAGGGGTTCTAGGTCTAAATGTATTTTAAATTAAATCCAACCTTAGGCTACTTGGATTGAATTTCTTGGATCTCAAAAACGGTTAAAGTAAAATCCCTTTTTATATCAAGTAGAATGAAATCATGAGAGATTAAGAAATTAAGAAACCAAAAAGATATTTAAAATGATTAGATATACCTCACAATAGCTTCATAATAATGGAGACAAATCTCTCAGAGTGGTGGCTTGAATTGGCTTGGAATGAATGAATAAATCTGAGAAATGCCCTCTATTTATAGGCTGCATTTTGGTTCCCTCAACTGGTTTAAGGTTCAGCTCGACTGGTCCTAGCAGAACCACTTTTTAAATTTTTTGGCACGATCAGATAAAACAGATCCTCGACTGGTCAAGTGGCTCTCTCAACTAGTTGAGTGGCCAGCTCGACTGGTCGAGTGACAAAATGCGTATTGCTGGAGTTCGAGTCGAGCCCTGCTCGACTGGTTGAGCCAGTCTCCATGACCAATCGAGCATGGTGCTTGACTGGTCGAGTCCTCAAAAGAAAATCTAAAAATTTTCAAATAATTCCTGGACTAGTTGAGAAAAACCATGGACTGGTAGAGCCAGTGCCGAGACTAGTGAAAGCAAGGTCCAAATTAAGTACCATGACCCAAATTCTATATGCAATAAGTATGACCTATTCCTAAGGTCTTTCGATGGTCATGTATACCTGAAATGTGAGCAATGAACTTGTCAACTCGGTCGCTTCGGTAGATAAAATACTTGAAGTACTTTGAAGCTTGAAACTTGTACACTTTGAAGCTTGAGCTTGAATGCTTGAACTTAAGCTTGAGCACTTGAGCTTGAGCTTAGGCTTAAGCTTGTGTACTTGTACTTGAGCTTGTGTATGAAGTTGTACTTACACTCTGACTTGTGTATGATCTTTGGCAGTTGAACATGCTCTTCAACTTGAAGATTTAGAAGCTTTAGATTGTTGATGTAGATGACACAAAAACTCATCTTTGAATGAAGGTGAACTTTCCATCTATCAAACAAGTCAATCACTCTCAAGTAGTTTGTCACTACAAAATTTGACAACACAGGGTGCTAGATCTAAATATAGCACTTAGAAGGTCCAGGCCATGGAACTCAAGAAGGATAAGGCAAAGTAAGTTGTTTGCAGTATCTGTTCTTACAACATACATACAACTGAAAATTGCCCAATGATTCCTGTTTTTCAAGAGGCACTGAACGAGCAATCGAATGCCGTGAACAACTACCAAACTTTAGTTGGAGAAATCATCCAAACTTTAGTTGGAGGAATGGACAAACTGCTACTCCTCAAGGAATCCCTAACCAATTCTTGAATCAAGGGAAACCTCAAGAGGATCCGGTCTAGAAACATATTCAAAACCAAGAGCTTATTAATCAGAATATATTGCAAACCCTTCAAGACCTTTCAAAGGCCATACAAGGGCATGAGACAAAAAATTCAATTGGGGAAAAAGGGATTCTACCAGCCCAACCTTTCCCCAATCCTAAACCGCAATATGAAATAAGTGATACAAGCTCTTCAAATCAAATGGAGCAAGCTAAGTCTATCACCACTCTTATGAGTGGGAAGATAATTGACAAATCTATTCTGGTAAGGGCTGAAAAGTCTAAGGACTCGGAAGTAGATGAAACTGATAGACCTAGTAACACTCCATAAGAGTTAGAACTGGAACTCCAAAGTAAGCCGATTGCACCATTCCCCCAACGGTTTTTTGCACCAAAACCTCTCTCTAACTCTCAGGACATTCTAGAGGTGTTGAAACAAGTGAAGGTCAATATTCCTTTACTGGATGCGATTAAACAAATACCTTCAGATGCCAAATTTCTAAAAGGCTTGTGCACGACTAAGAGGCGGCAAAGTATCGAAAAGAAAATTTTTCTAATAGAAAAGTGAGTGCCATCCTCAAGCAAGATGTGCCACAAAAATATAAAGATCCCAGTAACCCAACCATCCCTTGTGTAATTGGGAACTACGGGATTGAGCATGCACTTCTTGACTTAGGAGTGAGCATAAATCTGATTCCTTACTCGATCTACGAACAGCTAGGTTTGAGTGAATTGAAACCCATCCGAACCACATTACAACTTGTTGATTGCTCAATTCGTGTACCAAGAGGGGTAATTGAAGATGTGTTGGTCCAGGTTGACAAATTCTACTACCCGGTAGATTTTATCGACCTGTATACTTAACCCATCGTGGA
The DNA here is from genome assembly GCF_029962835.1 of Magnolia sinica. NCBI lineage: Eukaryota > Viridiplantae > Streptophyta > Magnoliopsida > Magnoliales > Magnoliaceae > Magnolia > Magnolia sinica. Next base: position 54,107,442 of record NC_080575.1, read on the forward strand.
CATTGAAAAGGGTGAGCTCTCAGTCCTAGAGGGGGGTGAATAGGACTATGCCAAATAAAAATTAAATGCGGAATATAAAGATAACATAAATAAATTGCAACCTCTAATGCACTAGTCTTGAGAGGTTGATACAAACTTTATTCAAAGGACAATCTTACACGATAAACCAAGGTTTATGGTAAGACAACTTGATGTCTTGAACTTAGTAAGGATCAACAACTCAAACTAATACCAATGGCAAATAAAATAAATCTAGTTATTACAACATTCACCACATGTACATGAAAATAAATACAACATTCAGCACATCACATACATCACTATCATCATCATCATCATCCAAACTTCGACAAATATAGTAGTTCAGGTGTACACCAACTGTTCTCAAACAGCCACCCTACTCCACTCCCAATATCCACAACCCACAAGATATCGGCTTTCACTAAGAAAGAAGGTTTTCCAAGGTTTACCTTAAAACCTTTACAATTGTGTTTTCAATGGGCTACCACAATTAAAAACCCCACACACTGAGATTTTCTGGCTATCTCAATCAAAACCAAAATGAAAGATTTTCTGGCAATCTTACAAACCACAATATAATAAATGAAATATACTTATCTGAAGATTCTTCTTCGATGTAGCCCGATAGAACCAATTCTTTGTAGACGTAGATGTTCAATGTTCAATCTCATAAATAAAAGGGTTCTAGGTCAAAATGAATTTTAATTTAAAATCAACCTTGGGCTAGCTTGATTTGATTTCTTAGATCTCAAAAGGGTAAAGTAAAATTCCCTTTTTAATAAGTAGAATTGAATAACAAGAGATCAAGAAATTCAAAATTAAAAATTTATAAAAGAATCTTAAATTACTGAGCAATAGCTTCACAATAGCGGGGACTTAATTCTCAAAGAGGAGGCTTGATTTAGTTTGGACTGGATACCAAATTGTGAGAAAAGTCCTCTATTTATAGGGTGAAATTCGATTCCCTCAACTGGTCTAAGGTCTGCCTCAATTGGTCCTGGCAAAACCACTTTTCATAATTTTTGGCATGATCGGATAAAATAGATCTTCGACTGGTCGAGTGGCCAGCTCGACTGGTTGAGCAAAGCACTCAACTGGCCGAGTGGGCAAAATGCGCATCACTGGAGTTCGAGTCAAGACATGCTTGACTAGTCGAGCCAGTCTCTAGGACTGGTCGAGCAGGGTGCTCAACTGGTCGAAGAACCACCAGAGTTATCCAAAAATTCAAGTTAATTTCTGGACAGGTCGAGAAAAACCCTGGACTAGTCGAGCCAGTGCCTGGACTAGTCAAACCATGGCTAGGACTAGTCGAAGCAAGGTCCAAATAGAGTACCATGACCCAAATTCTATATGCAATATGTATGACCTATCCCTAAGGTCTTTCTAAGGCCATGTATACCTTAAATATGAGCATTGAACTTGTCAATTCGATCGCTTCGGTATATAGTATACTTAAGGTACTTTTAAGCTTTATCTTGTACACTTTGAAGCTTGAAAGTTGTGTACTTAATCTTGAGCTTATAAACTTGAACTTGAGCTTGTGTACTTGATCATGAACTTGATCATGTAATGCACTTGGACTTAAACTAGTATTTGAAGTTGCACTTACACTCGGTCTTGTGTATGAACTTGATTTTGTATTTGCAGTTGAACATGCACTTTGATTTGAAGTAGTAGTAGCACTTCGATGTTGATGTAGATGACTTGAAACTCATCTTCGAATGAAGGTGAACTTTCCATCTATTGAACTGGAAGGTGAACTTTCCATCTATCAAACAAGTCAATCACTCTCAAGTAGTTTGTCACTACAAAATTTGACAACATAGGGTGCTAGATCTAAAACATAACACTTACAATCTCCCCCTTTGTCAAATTTGTTACAAAACCAATTTAGAGAATCAATCTATTCAATATACAGATTCACAATCAAATCAATCTTATAAAATTCTTCAAAACTCCCCCTCAATCTACTCCCCTTTAATATGAGCTTGGAGACTTGTAGAGACCTGTATTAATAAATACATTTCTAAAAAAAATTTATATACATGCATCTCATACATCTCAACATTCACCAAACATATCCATCATCTACACAAATTTCTCCCCCTTTTAATAACAATATGACAAAGGAAGACATATAGAATCAAGCATAAACATGATAAGATATATTGTAAGGATAAATAGAAAGAGAATAAAAGCATAGAAGATTAAACCATAAAGTATGAAAGCATCAACTTTTAAGAGTTATACATGACCAACTATCACAAAGTGAAAGTAATCCTTAATATAAGTCCAAAAGAAAAATATCAAGTAACGCATACTAATCAAAGCCAGAGGAAGACGCAGGTGGGATGGACGGATCTATCTAATGCAATCCCTTAGTAATGCATCTAAAATACTTACACATAGATTTGATTTGATTTTCTTGGGATATTGTCAATCCATCCACCTTCTCTTCTAAGACTTTAAAGCGCTTATCAAAACTAGAAGGCTGAAAATCAGGATCAGCCTCAACATCATCAGATTCTAATTCATTAAAAATATCATCCATATCGGCGTCAGTTGGTAGCGCATGATTTTTACACATAAAAAGCCCTCCAACCGCGTACCACAACTGGTCGAGTACGTACTTGACCGGTAGTGCCACGACTGGTCGAGTTTGTACACGACTAGTTGGTGTAAGCACAAAAATGCACAAATTTATTAATTTTAAAATCCAAAAGTTTGTATAAAAAATATACAAAAATAGAACATGCAAACATGATAAACTTAGATCGAATTACACATACCAATATCCATTTTTAATTTAGAGAACCTATTTCTGTCAAGTGGTTTAGTAAATATGTCCGCAAGTTGATTTTCACTTTGAATATAATCCAATGAAATAATTTTATCTTCCACTAATTCTCAAATATAATGATATCTAATGTCAATATGTTTGGTTCGGGAATGCTGGATGGGATTCTTAGAAATATTAATTGCGTTAGAATGATCACAATACAGAATCATAGTATCTTACACAAACCCATAGCCATTTAACATTCTTTTCATCCACATAAGCTGAGTACATGCATTTTCGACTACAATATATTCAGCCTCAGTTGTGGATAGAGACACAGAACTTTGTTTCTTGCAATGCCAGGAAACCAAACAGTTCCCAACATAAAAGCAACCACCGCTAATGGATTTTCTATCGTCTATATTCCCAGCCCATTCAACATCCAAATAACCAACTAATTGAACATTAGTATCATGTGGATACCATAGGCCTAAATTAATAGAACTTATGACATACCTAATAATCCTCTTGATAGCAATTAGGCGAGATTTCTTAGGATCTGATTGATATCTAGCACAGATACCTACGCTGAATGTTATATCAAGTCGGCTCGCAATTAAATATAATAAACTACCAATCATACTGCGATACAACCGAGGATCTATGCTCTAACCTGTTGCATCTTTAGAAAGCTTAAGAGTTGTACTCATAGTAGTATCAAAGTTCTTACCACTCTCAAATCCAAACTTCTTCACTAGATTTACAGCATACTTAGTTTGAGAAATGAAAATACCATCGTCAAGTTGTTTCACTTGTAAACCTAGAAAGTAATTCAATTCTCCCACCATGCTCATTTCGAACTTGGATTTCATCAACTCTGCAAACTCAATAGATAGGTTAGAACATGTAGAACCATAGATAATGTCATCAATGTTGATTTATACTATAAGTATGTGTTCATTATGCTTCTTAACAAAACGAGTTTTATCAACACTCCCCATAACGAAGTCATGACTTAGTAAAAACGTAGTCACTTTCTCGTACCATGCCCTGGGAACTTATTTTAAACCATAGAGTGCCTTTTTCAAATGATACACATGATTAGAGTGTTTAGGGTCTTCAAAACCCTTAGGTTGTTCAACATAACCTCTTCATGCAAATCGCCGTTCAAGAACGCACTCTTGATATCCATTTGATAAATTTTAAACTTTTTAAAACATGCAATGGATATGAATAATCTAATGGATTCAAGACGAGTTACTGGGGTAAATGTTTCATCATAATCGATTCCTTCTATCTGCGTGTACCCTTGTACAACTAGTCTTGCCTTATTTCTTATTATATTCCCTAACTCATCAAATTTAATTTTAAAGATCCACTTGGCTCCTATGATATGCTTATCAAGTGGTCTTAGAACCAAATACCATACATCATTTCAAATGAATTGATTCTATTTATCTTACATGGCAACAATCCAGTTTTCATCAATAAGTGCCTCTTTTACATTGGCCAGCTCAATTTGGGAGGTAAAACACATTCTAATTATTTTCGAGTATGCATACCAATGAGAGGGTTACCTAGTATTTGATCAATAGGATGTTCTTTAATTGATCAAAGTTCAGTGTTGATTTGACTAGATGAGGAGTCAGGATTGTCAATTATATTGACTTCATCATCTTCTAAACTTGTGGTTGGTGTATTCAAGTGATCATCAATAACCACATTTATGGACTCCTAAATGACACATGTTCTCTTGTTAAGAACATGATACGTTCGACTATTTAGAGCATATCCTAGGAAGATCCCTTCGTCACTTTTAGTGTTGAACTTCCCTAAATTTTTGCGGTCACCAAAATATAACACTTACTTCCAAAAACTTAAAAGTATTTAACTGTTGGCTTCTTGTTAAACCACAATTCATAAGCTATTTTATCTTTTGATTTTTTTGATGTACACTCAGTTTATTATATAGCATGCAGTGTTAATAGCTTCAGCCCATAGATTTTTAAGTAACTTCATGTTATTCAACATAACATTAGCCATTTCTTAAAGCACTCAGTTTTTTTTTCAACAACCCCATTTTGTTGAGGTGTCTTAGGTGCAAAAAACTCATGCAATATTCCATGATCGCTACAGAACTTCTCAAAATTGCTATTTTCAAACTCCGTTCTATGGTCACTTCGAATTTTAGAGATATTCATTTCTTTTTCAGTTTGGATACACTTAAGTATCCTTTTCACTTCATCGAGAGTTTCAGACTTTTCTCTCATGAAAGCTACCCATGTGAATCTGGTAAAGTCATCGACAATTACCAAGAAGTACTTTTTACCTCCTCTACTCCCCATTCTGGTTGGTCCTAGTAGATCCATGTGGAGGAGTTCAAGAGGTTTGGATGTGGCAATGGAGTTCACTTTCTTGTGACTACTCCATGTTTGCTGTCCAATTTGACATGGGCCACATATTTATCTATTTTCTTCAATTTGGGTAGACCCCTAATTAATTAGCTTTGCTCAATCTATACAGATTTTGGTAGTTTACATGTCAAAGGCGTTTGTGCGATAACTCACTATCATTGGTTTGGATCATGTAACAAGATAATTTAGATGAGAAAGATTCATTTATGATATAGCAATTCTCAGACGTTCTACAGCCATTTAATATCACACAACCTTTCTCATTTGATATCTCGCATCCTTGATTAGTAAATTTAACACTATGCTTGTTATCGCAGATTTGAGATATGCTTCAAAGATTATGCTTAAGACCTTCTACAAATAAAACATTCTCAAAAGGAGGAAGGTTAGAGATATGAATCGTACCTTGGCCAATAATTTTGCAGTTGCTTCCATTACTAAATGTGACTGAACCATCAGTCATATCTTTGAAGTTGGTGAATAAATCTCTGTCACCTGTCATGTGCCTTGAGCAACCACTATCTAGGTACTACTTTGATTGACTTGAAGCCTTGAAGGTGGTGTACGCAACCAAGCAAGTAACCTTAGGAACCCATTTCATTATCATTTTGGGTGTTGGAGCACTGTTGGTTTTCTTCGCTTATAATTACTATTAACCCTAACATTAGAGTTAGATTTGAGAAGCTCTTTAAGTAAATCCACAATTTTTTCAGCTAAAGGATTATAAGATTGTTTTCTAAAGTTGATATTATTAGAATTGACTTTAGGTGCTTGAAAAGTCTTTGAATTTCTAGAGTTGTTAAGATTATTTTGTTTCAAGTCCTTTCCTTTTGAGTTAGAGGATTCTTCTTTGACAAACATTGGAGAAGTGCTCTTATTTTTAAGAGGCATGAATTTATCATAGCCCAAACTCGATCTATCTCCACATGTTCTAAATGCGGTTAATAACTTTTTAAGTTTAGGGTCTCCTTGGGCAAACCTCCATGTATCCTTTGAACTCAAAAGGGAAGATAACTTCATTTTTTAATTTCTCATTCTCTAATCTTAAATTTTCAAGTTCTGATGTTTTGAAATTCAAATCACATTTTGTTTTTTTCTAAACAATAAAAAATATGAGACTTTTCTAAAATAACATTTTCAAAATCTTCTTTTAATTTCAGACATTTCTCTTTTTAAAGTTTAAGTTTGATAGCAATTTTATAACTCTCCCTGTATAGGGCATTATAGGTATCTTGAAGATCCTTCGTTATCATTTTCAAGGTCACTCATCAGATTTTCATCATCGGTTGAATCACAACTATCTGGGGAAGTGACTCTAGCTTGAGTCATTAAATCCTTGACTTCATTTGAAGTTTCGGGTTTTGATTCATCCGACTCAGAAGAAACTTCTTAACTGGATGATTCATCCCATGTGACTAACATGCCTTTACATTTTGGTTTGTCCTTCTTTGGACACTTGTTTGCCAAATGCCCGTACTCATGGAAATTGAAACATTAGCTATCTTTTAGAGATTTCGAAGTTTTAGTTTTTCCCTTTTTCTTCTCAGAGGGTTTTTGAAAATCAACTCTTTTCTTACTCTTAAAAATTTTGTAAAACTTTTTCGCAAGTAAAGCCATATCATCCTTTGAGTTTTCACAATCAGAATTATTATCTTGAGAAAGAGATTTGGATGATTTAAGAGCGATAGACTTACCTTTTGGAGCTTTGAAATTTAACTCATAGATTTGAAGTGAACCAACAAGTTCTTTCATCCTCATATTATCAGTGCCTCTGAGTTCCTGAATGGCAGTCACCTTGGAATTGAATCTCTCAGGAAGTGATCGCAGTATTTTTGCACAAACTTTGCTTTCTGGGATGTTATCTCCAAGACCCCACATAGAGTTGACTATATCATTCAGTTTTGTATAGAAGTCCATGAATGATTCATTTTCTTCGATACGTATTTCCTCAAACTTTGTGGTAAGGATCTGAACCTTAGACTTTTTAACAATAGTCGTTCCCTCGTGTGTCATTTCTAGGATATCCAAAGCCTTTTTTGCAGTATCACAAGATATAATTCTTTCGAAATCATCTGGTGATAGTGCACAAGTGATTACATTTAATGCTTTGGCATTAGCACTGCTCTAATTTTTATGAAGATTAGTCCACAAATAATAAGGCGATACTTGCATAGACATGTTTCCATCACTACCTAGAATTCAGTCATTGGTGGTTTCCATTTGGTAACCGTTGCTTGCCACATTCTTTCAACAATGGACCTCAAAAAGATCCTCATCCTGGCTTTCCAATAACCATGGTTGGAGCCATCAAATGGTGGTGGCCTAGTAATAGAAAGGCTATCAAAATTTGACATATTGAAAGCTCGAGATCGATTAGCTCAGGAAATAAATCTAATGGAATGAGCTATTAAGCTATTAAGCTTTGATACCACTTGAAAAGGGTGAGCTCTCAGTCCTAAAGGGGGGGAGAGGGGGGCGGTTGAATAGGACTATGCCAAATAAAAATTAAATGTGAAATATAAAGGCAGATAGCATAAATAAATTGCAACCTCTAATGCATTAGTCTTGTGAGGTTGATACAAACTTTGTTCAAAGGACAACCTTACACCAAAAACCAAGGTTTATAGTAGGACAACCTGATGTCTTAAACTTAAGGATTAAAAACTCAAACTAATACCAAAAGTAAATAAAATAAATCTAGTTATTACAACATTCACCACATGTACATGAAAATAAATATAACATTCAGCACATCACATACATCACCATCATCATCATCCAAACTCTGAGAATTATAGTGGTTCGGGTGTACACCAACTGTTCTCAAAAGCCACCCCACTCCACTCCCAATATCCACAACCCACGAGATATCGGCTTTCACTAAAAAGAAAGTTTTTCAAGGTTCACTTTAAAACCTTTACAATTATGTTTTCAATGGGCTACCACAATTAAAAACCCCACACACTGAGATTTTCTGGCTATCTCAGTCAAAACCAAAATGAAAGATTTTCTAGTAATCTTACAAACCACAATATAATAAATGAAATATACTTATCTGACGATTCTTCTTCGATGTAGCCTGGTAGAACCAATTTTTTATAGACGTAGATGTTCAATGTTCAATTTCACAAATGAAGGGTTCTAGGTCAAAATGAATTTCATTTAAAATCAACCTTAGGCTAGCTTGATTTGATTTCTTAGATCTCAAAAGGGTAAAGCAAAATTCTATTTTTTAATCAGTAGAATTGAATAACAAGAATTGAATAACAAGAGATCAAGAAATTCAAAATAAAAAAGCTATAAAAGAATCTTAAATTACCGAGCAATAGGTTCACAATAGCGGGGACTTAATTCTCAAAGAGGAGGCTTGATTTAGCTTGGAATGGACATCAAATGCTGAGAAAAGTCCTCTATTTATAGGGTGAAATTTGGTTCCCTCGACCGGTCTAAGGTCTGCCTCGACAGGTCCTGGTAGAACCACTTTTGAAATTTTCTGGTGCGATCGGATAAAACAAATCCTTGACTAGTTGAGTGGCTCTCTCGACTGGTCGAGTGGGCAAAATATGCATTGCTGGAGTTCGAGTCGAGACCTGCTTGACTGGTCGAGCTAGTCTCTATGACCATCGAGCAGGGTGCTCGACTGGTCGAAGAACTACCAGAGTTATTTGAAAATTTGAGTTAATTTCTGGACAGGTCAAGAAAAACCCTGTACTGGTTGAGCCAGTGCCTGGACTAGTCGAACCATGACTAAGACTAGTCGACGCAAGGTCCAAATAGAGTACCATGACCCAAATTCTATATGCAATATATATGACCTTGTTGAGGTATAAAAATATTCCATTACAGTGGTTAGAGAATTTCATGGTACAGATCTTTCCCAGGGTCATTTACTCCTTATTTTGGTAAAAATCAGCATCCGGGGGTATTTTGGGTATTTTGGTAAAAATCAGCATCCGAGGTATTTTGGTTATTTTGGTAAAAATCAGCATCTGGGGGTATTTTGGGTATTTTGGTAAAAATCAGCATCCGAGGGTATTTTGGGTATTTTGGCAAAAATCAGTGATCTAGGGTATTTTGGTAAAAATCAGCGATCTGGAGTATTTTGGTAAAATGAGTGATCTGGAGTATTTTGGTAAAAATGAGTGATCTGGGGTATTTTGGTAAAAATGAGTGATCTGGGGTATTTTGGTAAAAAGAGAAAGGATGGACATTACCTTGTATTAAAGAAGAAGTTGGTGATCACCACCATTTAAAAGGAGGGCTTGGTGGACACCACTGGTTAAGAAAGGAGGTTGGTTATTGCCTTAAGGAGAAGTGGTGGTGATCACCATTGTTTAAGGAAGGGAGGAGCCAAGGAGGTTTATAAATACCCCCTCCCATTCCTCATTTGGATAGAACAAACAAGAAGAGACAAGAGGGAGATAAGTAAGGAGAAAGAAGCGGAGAAGTGTAGGGTTGTGTGCTGGAGGGTTTGTGCGGCGCACAACCCATTCGCCGCACAACATGGGTTAGTGCACAACCTCATCTCCTTTGGATTAGCACACAACGCCATCTCCTATGGATAAGCGCTGAACGCCACATCTTCCTATCCCTTGTCCTAGCGCACAACAATTACTTCCATATTTAAAGTGTTGTGCGCCACTTTCAAAGGGAGCTTTGTCCTGATACAAGTGTTGTGAGCCACTTTGTAAGAGGCCATGTCTTAAAGCTCTCCATTGTGTGCCACCATGTAGGAGGCCATGTCTTAAAGCTCTCCATTGTGTGCCACTTTGAAAGAGGCCATGTCTTAAAGCTCTCCATTGTGCGCCACTTTAAGTGGGCACATGTCTTGAAGCTCTCCATTGTGCGTCACTTTAAGTGGGCACATGTCTTGATGCTTTCTATTTGCGCCACTTTAAGTGGGCACATGTCTTGAAGCCTTCCATTGTGTGCAAGGTGGTTAGTGCAACGCACAATACATGTGGTGCACAACGCCCATTTTAAGGAAGCTTTACATCCGCACAACACCCACTTTCCAAGGAGCAAGTTCCGCACAATACCCCATCTTTCTCTCCCTTGTCCTAGCGCACAATGCCCACTCCATAATTGAATCATTGTGCGCCACTTCTTGTGGAATGTTGTCCACATTCCAAGCGTTGTGCGTTCCTTGTCTTGATAGGAAAACCCTTTGTGCCCACTCTCTATGGGTCTTTGTCCTGAGGAAAGTCTTTAGGCGCCACTTCTCAAGGAAGTGTGGTATGCATGTCCTAACATGAGGCTTCCAACGCCACTTTTCCCTCTCCTCATGTCCAGATGCCAGGCTTTTGAATAACCCATGCGCCACTTCTCTCTCCCCTTGTCTTGAGGAGAGGCTTTTTATATCTTGACGAATACCCCATGTGGAACAATGTCCAGACAAGAACCTTTTCATGTCCTGAGATAAATACTCCCTACACCATCTCATGTAAGAGAAGGGATGATCGCCGCTCCACAATTCAAGGGATGATCATCGCCGCTCCATCTTTCAAGGGATGATCGCCACTCCACATTTCAAGGGATGATCACCACTCCACATTTCAAGGGATGATCGCCGCTCCACATTTCAATGGATCGCCGCTCCACATTTCAAGGGATCACTGCTCCACATTTCAAAGGATCGCCGCTCCACATTTTAAGGGATCGCCGCTCCACATTTCAAGGGATGATCATCACTCCACATTTCGAGGGTTTCACTGGACTAATGAACGGAATGATGATCAGAACTGATCTCAACGACCAGATCAAGGAAGAATGAACGGAAGGATGATCAGAACTAATCTTAATGGTCAGATCAAGGAAGAATGAATGGAAGAATGATTAGGACTGATTTCAATGGTCAGATCAAGGAAGAATGAATGGAAGGATGATCAAAATTGATCTTAACGGTTAGATTAAGAGTTTCAAGCCCGTACAACCTTTCCGCCTTGGCGAGGAACATCAAAAGTGTCGAAATGCTGCCAAAATTGCCAACATACTGTCTTATCTTTCATTCATTGCTTTAATTGATTGTACTTTGTATTTAAAATCAAGGGAATCCGAGGATGTAAATGAACTTAGAATAAATGTGATGATTGTTCTCTCACTCTTTCTTTGTTGTCATTGAATAGATCCCCCAAACCAAACACTTTTGTTTCTTGTTTGAAACAGACCTATCCCTAAGGTCTTTCTAGGGTCATGCATACCTTAAATGTGAGCATTGAACTTGTCAATTCGGTTTCTTTGGTAGATAGTATACTTGAGGTACTTTGAAGTTTTATCTTGTACACTTTAAAGCTTGAAACTTGTGTACTTGATCTCATGCTTGTAAACTTGAACTTGAGCTTGTGTACTTGATCATGTAATGCACTTGGACTTGAACTAGTATTTGAAGTTGCGCTTGCACTTGGTCTTGTGTTATGAACTTGATTTTGTATTTGTAGTTGAGCATGCACTTTAATTTGAAGTAGTAATAGCACTTTGATGTTAACATAGATGACTTGAAACTCATCTTCGAATGAAGGTGAACTTTCCATCTATTGAACTTGAAGGTGAACTTTCCATCTATCAAAGAAGTCAATCACTCTCAAGTGGTTTGTCACTACAAAATTTGACAAAACAGGGTGTTAGATCTAAAACATAACACTTACAAACATGAGCACTCAGATTCCTATCATTCTTGGTCGCCCATTCCTTGCCACATCAAATGCAATCATTAATTATAGGAATGGAGTCATGAGTTTGTCTTTTAGAAAAATGACATTGGAGTTGAATATCTTTTTCAATTCGGGCAAACAGGTAGAAGATGATGATGATGCCCACGATGTTAACTTGATTGATTCTTTTGTGGAGGATAGAACTCTGATGACCTTATCCTCTGACCCTCTAGAGACGTGTCTGGCTCACTCCCATGATTTTGATGATGATATGATTAGGGAGATGGGGACCATGTTGGATACCATGCTGGTACTTGAAGTTAACCGACAGAGGCTATAATTTGAAGAATTGCCCCAACTGATGTAGTGCCTCTACCGTCTAACCTCAGGGCACCGAAGCTTGACCTAAAACCTTTGCCCTTTCATTTGAAATATATTTATTTAGGTCAAGATGAGACATACCTGGTGGTGATTTCTTCCCACCTTAAGCAAGAACAAGAGAATATGATCATTTCTACTCTTATTGAGCACAAAGGAGCCCTTGGGGTCAATTGCAGACCTCAAAGGAATTGACCCTTTAATTTGTACTCATCGCATTTATATAGAGGATAATGCGAAGACTTCCCAACAAGCACAACATAGATTAAATCCAAACATGAAGGAAGTGGTTAAGGCCGAAGTTCTTAAGCTATTGGATATGGGTATCATATAGCCTATATTCAATAGTCGATGGGTGAGTCTAACTCAGGTAGTTCCTAAGAAGTCCGGAATCGCCATTGTAGCCAATGCTGACAATAAACTCGTGCCAACTAGAGTCACTACTAGTTGGAGCATGTTCGTTAACTACAGGAAGTTAAATACTGTTACGAGGAAGGACCACTTTCCTTTGCCCTTCATCGATCAAATTTTGAAAAGGACAGTTGGTCATTCCTATTAATGTTTCCTTGATGGATATTCGAGCTACAATCAGATCGAGATAGCCCTTGAAGACCAAGAAAAGATCATGTTCACATGTCCTTTTAGCACCTTTTCTTACCGAAGGATGCCATTTAAACTGTGTAATGCCCCCGCCACCTTTCAGCGATGTATGTTGAGTATTTTTTCGTATATGGTAGGGCAATATTTAGAGGTCTTCATGGATGATTTCTCGATTTTTGGTCCATCCTTTAGCGAATGCTTGAAAATTTTAGAAAATGTACTGAAGTGATGTGAGGAAAAGAATTTGGTACTGAATTGGGAGAAGTGTCATTTCATAGTTCGTAAGGAAATTGTCCTTATACATATCATCTTGTCCAAGAGAATTGAGGTAAATAAGGCTAAGATTGATCTTAACTCTAACTTACCTCCACCTAAGAACATACGAGACGTGCGATCCTTTTTAGGACACACTAATTTTACAGAAGATTCATAAAGGAGTTTAATTACCTCTCTCGTCCTTTATGCAATCTACTTCAAAAGGATGTGCCATATAAGTGGATTGAACAATACTAGGAAGTTTTTACTAAGCTCAAGCGCATGTTAACCACCACACCTATCATGTAGCCACCCGATTGGAGCCTTCCTTTTGAACTTATATGTGACGCGTCTGACTATGCTCTTGGGGCGGTTTTAAGCTAGAGAAAAGAAAAGAAGCCTTACGTTATTCATTACACAAGTAGAACTCTAAACCCTGCCCAAGTGAACTACTCTACTGCGGAAAAGGAACTCTTAGCCTTGGTGTTCGCTTTGGACAAATTTAGATCCTACTTCATTGAATCTAAGATCATCATTTACACAAATCATGCGGCACTCAAGTATCTTCTTTCTAAGAATGATGCTAAGCCCCGCCTGATAAGATGGATCCTCCTACTCCAAGAATTTGATTTGGAAATAAAAGATGAAAAGGGAGTAGAGAACGTAGTGGCTGACCACTTTCCCACCTTGATCTTTTCGATTCCCTTGAGGCGACACACATAAATGACATGTTCCCTAATGAACAATTGTTCAAAGTCTCTCATTCACCTTGGTTTACAGATATTACTAATTATCTTGTTATAGGTTTCACGCCAACACATTAGATGCGCAAGATAAGAAGAAATTCTTTACCGAGGTACGCAAATTCTTTTGGGACAATCCATATTTGTTTAAATATTGCCCAGACCAAATATTAAGGAGATGTGTACCAGACAATGAACACCAGAGTGTCATCTCCTTTTATCATTCTCAGGCCAAGGGCAAGGGCATGTTCCCTTTCTACTATATAACCAATGCCCTACTCAGGCCTATAATTCCTCAGCCTTGGAGGAGACACCCAAAGTGGATAGTTTACCGAATGATAGTGGCGGATAAGAAAGAATGGATGTGTCCACCATCGCATCGAACAGTAAGATGTATGAACAGGCTGATTATTGCCAAGGCGGATGAAATGAGAGTTGACACGCATAATCAATAATTGTTTCTATATAAGTGCCCAGTTATATGGACCCACCCCATAACTCATTATGCGGATCACGACTCCACAGTCTTCTAACACTGTTTGGTCATAGTCGATGTTGAGTGTCAAATACTGTATATTTTCCCCTATTTATATATTGGTTTTATGAACATGATGATGGTTAATGGGTATATTTTATACATGTTTGTAATGCGAGGTGAGTTTAAGAGCTTGGATTGAAAAGAATGTTAAAAGCATGGATTTGATGCTCAAGAATCACCAAGGCAAGGGCTGGATCTTAGAAGACCAAGATTGAAGATTTCAAGACCCAAAGATTCAAGAAAACTAAGTGGAGAAAGAAGAAAATCGGAAGTACAAAGTGCAGAAATTAGTGCAGAAATTCACAAAATCTAAACTTCTATGTCATTGAAGGCTGTTAGATGACATCGAAGCTAGTCTTCAAAGACATCGACCACCGGTAGATTACATCGAAGAATTACATGAAAATCAAGTTTTATTGTTGGACAATTGGATGCATTTCTCGATGACATCGAACTCCGGTCGATGACATCGAAACCAGTGTTCAATGACATCGAAGAATTACATGAAAATTGAGTTTAGTTGCTGGAAAAATTAGATACATTCCTCGATGACATCGAAGGTTGTTCGATGACATCGAAGCATTACACAGATTTTACGCAGACCACGTAAATTTGAGGCTGTTTTGCAAAATTAGACAGACAAGGCTATAAATATGGGTTTCTTAAGGACTTCTAGGGATATCTAAGGTTACAAGGAGCAGAGCCAAAGGGTGGAGCAGCCTCCCAAGAGTTTTTCCTCATTCTTTATTTATTTTTAATGCTGTCTTTTAAGGTTTTAAATCCGATCATGTCTATGGTAGGCTAAATCTCTTAGCTAGAGCTAAGAGGTGAAGCTTGTAGCGTGTTTAGATGATTTTCTTGCTGTGATTCCTGTTCTTAATGAATATCATTGATTTCTAGTTTGATATTAAAGGAATATTTTTAATTTTCTATGATTTATTGTGACTCAAATTACAAAAGATGTCGTGATAGCTTTCGATAACTTCTTTTCCTGTTTTGAGATTATGAGATTGGTAAATCTTGTTGTTCACCATTGTCTCCTGGGCATGGTAGGGTGATGGAATCCCTTTTAATCATCACAATTCTCCTCCATTGAGAATTAAGCCAATAAAAGTTCAGATTTGATTTAATTATTTTATCTTCCAAATGGATAGGATAGGACTCTAATTCCAATTATGCCTCTTGAATCAAAGTAAGGTAACATCCTGATAGTTAAACTGGATCCTTGGCACCCTAGTTCCCATCTTTCAATTGATAGTTTTAATCAACATTAATCACAATTACTCTCTTTTATTCCAAATTTAGATTTAGATCTTATTCTAGTTCTAGTTCTAATTATTTCAGAATACGTACAAGTTTAGTCCCTGTGGATTCGACCTCGGTCTTACCAAGTTATTATTGCATAGCGACCCTACACTTGGGGTTGTGAACAAGTTTTTGGTGTCGTTGCCGGGGACTACAGCTACATTTTTTTTGGAATTGATTGGTATTAGAATTAGGTTAAGATTAGGGTTTATTTTTCTATTATGTTTTTAGGTTAGGATTTTTTCTAAAATTGTTTTTAGAAACTTTATTCTCTGTTTTGTAGGATCTTAACCTCGCAACTCTTATCTGGTAACTTCGTTCTAACTCTCTCTTTATTTTAGATTTCTTATTTGTTTTACTTTTCAATTTTTAGATCCTAGGTTAGATTCTGAATTTGAGGGTTGAGAGTGTTTCATGCCCAAATGGGTCCGTGACGACACCCTTTATCTCTTAAGTGAAGGAGGATTAGTTAAAGGGTTGTCATTCCATCACGGGATTAGACACTACTTGAGATCTTCTTAGTCGATAGAAGTGATGGCTACAAATCAACCTTAACCTTAACCTTAACCTCCATGTGAGGAAGTTCAAGATAAAAATGAGGTGCATAATGCACCCCCGCCTCCTACTCTACGAGATTATTTACAATCGGCAGGGGTGAGTACACCTTACTGCATGATATTTCCATTGAATGTAGGAACTATGGATATTAAACTAGGGGTAATTCAACTCCTCCTTAAATTTCATGGACTAGAATCTAAAATTTCATACTTGCATATGAAAGAGTTTGATGAGATCATATCTACATTGCACTTCCCAAACGTGTCTGAGGACACAGTTAGACTGAAATTGTTTCCTTTCTCTTTGAAAGAAAAGGCTAAGTCATGGTTACATTCCTTAAGACCAAGGTCCATTGGAACATGGGCCGAGATGACAAAGGAGTTCCTTAAAAAGTTTTTCCCCTATCATAAAACAAATACCTTTAGGAAAGCAATCATGAATTTTGTGCAAAAAGAGGATAAGACCTTCTTTTAATGTTGGAAGCGATTTAAGGATCTCATTAATTCATGTCCACAATATGGCTACAAAACATGGCGTATAACAAGCATTTTCTATGAGGGATTGACCTCACCCATGTGCCAATTTGTGAAGATGATGTGTAATGGGGAATTCATGAACAAGGAAGCCGATGATGCATGGGATTATTTTGATAAACTTGCTAAAAACGCACAATCATGGGATACCTTCTCAAAAACCACCACTTCTAAGCCTACTTAATCAAAGGAAAGGGGAGGAACTTATGTTTTAAAAGAGGAAGATGATATAAATGCAAGAATGTCCAAACTCACAAGAAAAATCGAGGCCATAGAACTTAAGAAGGTAGAACCCGAAAAGGCTGCGGAAGTTGTTTGTGGTATTTATACTTATAACGTACATACAACTGAGAAATGCCCAACAATTCTTGCTTTTCAAGAGATATTAAATGAGCAATCAAATGTCGTAAACAACTACTAAAGACCTTTCAGAAGACCCACCTCAAATACATACAACTCCAGCTAGAAGAACCACCCAAATTTCAGTTGGAGGAATGGACAAACGGCTAACCCACAAGAGGGCCTCACGCAATTCTTAAATCAAAAGAAGCCTCAAGAGGATACGGTTCAAAAGTTCATGTAAAACCAAGAGCTATTCAACCAAAATACGGTGCAAGCATTTTAGCATCTCAAATCAACAATGGGAATGTTTGCAACATCAATTCAAAAGATTGAGTCACACTTAGTGAATAAGGAGAAAGGGATGCTTCTAGCTCAACCTCTCCCCAATCTAAAACTGCAATATGAAATAAGTAACTCGAGCTCTTTAAATCAGATGGAGTGGGCTAAGTCTATCACCACTCTTAGGAGTGAGAAGATAATTGACAAATCTATTCCAGTAAGGGCTGAAAGTCCTAAGGACCTGGTAATAGATGAGAATGATAGACCTAGCATTGCTCCACATGGGTTAGAACCGGAACCTCAAAGTAAGTCAATTGTGTCATTCCCTCAACAATTGAATGCACCAAAACCTCTCTCTAACTCTCTATTGGAGCATAAAAATTATGAAGGGGAGAAAGATTCCAGATTGAAAGATGGATATAGAATGAAAGGGATGGATGGAAGAATAGTTTAGTCAGTTGTACGAGCCGCGTAACAATGAAGCTCCGTTACGCGAGTCGAGCAACCAAAAGGCATCATTGCGCGGATCGCGCAACCAAGGAAGTCCGTTGCATGGGTCGCGCAACCAGTAAACACTGTTGCACGAATCACGTAATCAACAAAAGAAAGGCGTTGTGATGAATGGCCTTCTCTACATGCAAAATAGGTCTAAGGGCACAAGAATTGAGGATTGGCACGTGTGAAAAAACCTATAAATACCCCATTCCCCCTCTCATTTTAGGGATCGAAGATTTCAGAGAATAGAGTAGAGCAATTGAAGGTAAAGAGCAGAGAGAAGGCTCGATTTCGCGGATCACGCAACGTGTCTATCCATTGCACAGATCGCGCAACATCTCTTTCGGGTTGCGCGGATCGCGCAACACATTTATGGGTTGCGCGGGTCGCACAACAGGCTCATGATTCAGCCAAGCATAATGTGGGAATTGCAAGGAGCATTCAAGTCCAGCCTTCATCTCTACAAGTTCTTCTTTGGAAAGAAGAAATTTCTCCTAAGTATTGGGAGATCATCGAAATAGCGTCTGAATGCTGCCGAAATTTCTATCTTATTGAAGATCGGCTGATCAATTCAGCAATTCCTCCTAAGTATTAAGAGATGGCTAAAATAGCGTCGAGATGCTGCCGGATTTAAGATTGGACATATAAAACTTGCTAATTGTAACTTGTTATTTTTGACCTATCTTAGAATCAAGGGATATTAAAGGGATGTAAATGAATTCAGCAATAATAATATGATGATTGATCCATGTTCATTCTCTTTGTTATACTCAAATAAGATAATCTCCCAAATAGAACACATTTGTTTTCTTGTCGAAACAAAATGGCGACTCTGCTGGGGAATATGTTCTTATTTGATATTAACATTGGGATAATTATGGAGCTTTCATTATGTTTTGTCATCTTTTCGATGCCAAAATGGTGACTCTCAATGGGAACATCCTCCCCCTTCATCTCTAAGATAGGTTATCTGGTTAACCAAATACTAATTACAGTTGTGTTTCATACTAGGAAGTTTCTAAATCCAACTACGAAGTACAACCAATGGCAATTTCTGCAAGGAAAGTGAGCTTCCGCTTCACTCCAACTAGATTCGTAATAGAATACATACTGGATGGAACTTCAGAATACATAGCTCGAATGACAGTTGGGGTTGTATCTGCTTCACCTCAACCGCTGGAAGGCGATAAAGGATGGACCGTCGTAACGTCTCGTAGGATGAAAATACAAAATTCAAGAAGCCCTAGAACGAATTTGTCTTCATCGAGAGTCAGAGGGCCAGTAACGCGCAATGTAGCTAGGAAAAATCCTGAGCTCGCCCCTCCTGCGATACTGAATAAGTGATTCTGCAATTCGCGTCACGTGACTTCCCAGCGTTGATTACTCCATGGGCAGGTGGTCGAAAGAGCAGAAAGACAAGGCATTAATAGCAAGCTCGTCGATGCCCGTGTCACCCCAAGAAAGTTCACTAATGTGTACGTCGCCCCAATCGATCAATAGCACTTGGAGTGTACAGAAGTTGAACGACACTGCTTCCTCTCCTCTCCGCCTAAGACCTATTACACTGACATATTCCGGCTCCACTCCAATTACAACTGCGTCGAAGAGTGGAGAGGCCACAATATATATGGCTAGGACAAACAAGATGATATGCGGACTACAGAAGAGCGTGTGAATGCAATGGCGGAAACACAAAGGACATTAATAGAAGAGTGCAAGCACCTTAGGGAAGCCTTGGCGACCCTGGCACATAATGTAGCTCAGATAGTAGCTCCGCCAATGAATGAACAAGAAAACCAACCCGCATGCTCTCAACCACAAGGAGCGGGATCGAGAGGGTCTATCCCATCCACGAGAACCATGACACAAGATGAAGTGAGGCAAGTCATCGAAGAAGTTGTCAGAATAGAAAGAGAACGCAAAAATATGGGCCATTTTAGATACCAAACGCCATACCCAAGGAGGTAGAAGATATACCCTTTCTAGCCAATTTCAAGCAGCCAGACTTTCAAAAGTTCAATGGAGAGGGATCACCAGAAGAACATTTAATGTATTTCATTATCAGTATGGGAAATTTCTCTACGATACCGTAGTATTGCTTACGATTGTTCGAGTCCTCACTGATGCACAAGGCATTTCGATGGTACTCCAGTCTAGCCCCGGGATCCATACGTACTTGGGAGCAAATGCAGGACACTTTCATTTCAAATTTCTTCTCCTCAGAACGAGATGTTAGTATTACAGAATTGGCCTCTGTGCAGCAAAAAGAAGGAGAACTGGTAGAAAAGTTCATAGACAGGTAGAAGACATTAGGAGCCGCGTGTAAACAATTGCCAGAAGAAAAGGAACAAGTCAAAATGTGTTTGAATTCCATGGAAACAGGAATCGAGTTCGGACTCACCAGTGCCGATATCAGGACTTTCCGTGACTTGGCTACCAAGGCTCATGCTCTGGAATTAATGATCCATAAGATGCCAGCATTCCACCATGAAACAGCTAGGAGAATATCCAGCAGAATGGCCGTAAACACCATTGACCATGATAAAAGAAGGAAAGACGCTATGGACGTAAAGGAAAAAAGGCTGGAACGAAAAGAAGAATGGAACCAATCAAGAAATAGATATAGCGGGAAGAGGTCTTGGATGCTCAATTCTCATGAGGGATTCACATTCGATAAAGAAGATATCATTCCAATGATGACCCAACTGTTGAAGGCCAGCACGCTTGAATTACCAGAACCCAAACACCCTAAAGATGTGACAAAAACCAGAGAGAGAGACTTTTGTCGCTATCATCATCTGGTGGGACATCCAACAAAAAACTGCTATACATTGAAGTGCATAATACAGTGAATGATGGATAGAGGAGAAATAGTAATTGGAAAAGAGAAGGAAAGAGGTGCAATGGCTATGATGAATATGTCCACGATCCGAGAAAGGATTCAGGGTATGAAAGAGAAAGGAGATAGTGATACAACGAAAAAGGTAGCAATAATCATGCTAAGATTAGGAAAGAAAATGATAAGCCTAGCAAAGCAAATGTCCGGTCTCACAAGAAAAGAATTCGTTGAAAACCAAAGCAATGTTGATAAAGAAGAGGAAAAGAGCGAGGCAGTAAAGGTGACCTATGATGTGGTAAGCCATTTGAAGGGCATACCGGCTCGATTAAACATCTATGACGCTCTCAAATTGTCAGAAGAGTCCCGACAGAATTTAGTTCAAGCATTGTCCAATCACGATGTCAGGGAAACCTTATTAGCAGAGTTAGAACGCAAAGAGCACGGGGAGCAAGAGAATTGCCTCTCAATCATCTCCTTTTCTGATGATGATTTGATCTGTGAAGAAGAGCACAATAGGCCACTGATGATAGAAGGCCACATACACGGGAAGAAGGTCAAGCGGATTTATGATAGATAATGGGTCCGCTGTAAACCTTTTACCGCTCTCAATGTTGGGAAAATTAGGGTATCGTAGCTCGGACTTACGCCCTAGTGGAATGATGATATAAGGCTTTAATCAAGATGGGCAACGTGCACTCGGTAAGATTATAGTGATACTGGAAGTAAGAGAATTAAAAACTAATGTTGTGTGCCATGTTATAAATGCTGTGACAATGTACAATCTTCTGTTAGGAAGGCCCTGGATACATCAGTACAACATTATACCTTCTACCCTGCATCAATGTTTTAAGTATTGTAAAAATGGGATGCAGTATAAAGTAAAGGCTGATGCGAAGCCGTATACAGAAGCCAAGTCTTTCTTCACGGACGCAGCTACTATAAAGGATTTGCTAAAAAGGATAAAGAGAATGATGAAAGCAGAGTCCTGAGGGACATCCCAGTAAATGAGGTTGAAGAAGAAAGGGCAGAATCGTCCAAGACCGCAGAAACAAAGAAGAAATTCTACTTTGTTCCGAAACGTCTGAGACAACCAGGGCAGCCACCGTTAACCTTGTTATCTCACGAGCAATTGAGAATTTTGCAATCCAATTATATAATGTCATTGCCGCATATTGAAAGGAATAAACCATTTCTGATCACTCCAGGAAGATTTCAAGTTAAGGCCAGCGCAAAGCATCAGGAATCAATAGAATTTTACGCCACAGAAGAAGCAAGGGTCGGTGAAGAAACTGAGAGTAACGTATATCACGGTAAGCTTATGCCGCAAGATCTCAAAAAATATAGTTAGGTGAGTTGCTGAAGTGGCAGTTGCGCGGATTGCGCAATGAACAAAGTGTTTCACGAGCGGTGTAACGAGTTGAAATCCTTACGCGACGAAGGAATCGTTGCGCGGATCGCGCAACAAATATCAATTGCGTGAGAAAAAGTTTGAATGTGAACCAAGTTTGAATATTTATAGAAGTTTGGTTCGAGTACCGTTCTCGGGTAGGCGTTGCACGGGTCGCGCGACGGCCTTAAGAGCAACAGAAACTAGAAGGAAAAAAGGGGATTGATCCTGATTCTTTAGTTCAGGAGAACAAAGAACGGATCAAGGGGGCATCTGTTGGAGCATAAAAATTATGAAGGGGAGAAAGATTCAAGATTGAAAGATGAATATAGAATGAAAGGGATGGATGGAAGAACAGTTTAGTCAGTTGCGCGGGACTCATAACAACGAAGCTCCGTTGCGCGAGTCGCGCAACCAAAAGGCATCATTGCGCGGATCACGCAACCAAGGAAGTCCGTTGCACGGGTCGTGTAACCAGTAAACACTGTTGCGCGGATCGCGCAATCAACAAAAGAAAGGTGTTGTGATGAATGGCCTTCTCTACATGCAAAATAGGTCTAAGGGCACGAGAATTGAGGATTGGCACATGTGAAAAAACCTATAAATACCCCATTCCCCCTCTCATTTTGGGGATCGAAGATTTCAGAGAACAGAGTAGAGTGATTGAAGGTAGAGAGCAGAGAGAAGGCTCGGATGCGCGGATCGAGCAACGTGTCTATCCGTTGCGCAGATCGCGCAACATCTCTTTCGGGTTGCGCAGATTGCGCAACACATTTATGGGTTGCTCGGGTCGCACAACAGGCTTATGATTCAGCAAAGCATAATGTGGGAATTGCAGGGAGCGTTCAAGTGCAGCCTTCATCTCCACAAGTTCTTCTTTAGAAAGAAGAAATTCCTCCTAAGTATTAGGAGATGATCGAAATAGCGCCAGAATGCTGCTGAAATTTCTATCTTATTGAAATTGGTTGATCAATTCAGCAATTCCTCCCAAGTATTAGGAGATGGTTAAAATAGTGTAACGACCTTGGAAATTTTTGTGCTAATCTTTCCTTAAGTAGTTGTTTTTGGGGTAATTAGCGCTATACTTGATTGCTTGTGAAATTCGCATCAATCACTTTAAATTTGATCTGCATGACTCTAAACTTATAGATTAGTTAGCGCTACGTTACTTTGAAATCTGGGATCCATCGCTAAATCTAGTTGTTCTGAGAAATTTTTGAAAGATCTGGATCGGACCTGGACCGCGCGTCGAAAGTCCGATAGCGATGATCTTAGGCAGTTGCGGTCACCGAGTTGGGCTTGACCATCACCTCGAAAATCAAGTCCATGTGATGTTCTGGATCGATTTGATTGAGTTCGGAGTGAAGAGAGTGAGAACGGTTGGATTTTTATTAAGTTTTTATGAAATCTGAGTCGTGTCGCTTGCGCAACGATTTTAAGCTATCTGACCGTTGGATTCTGACCCAATTTCACCCTCTGATCAGGGAAGGTGGCCCAGACATATCCTTGTGCTTGTGGACCTGATCGAGATTCCGTGACCGTTGAATTGAGTGTGGTCCGCCATGGCTGATCTGAAGAGACGGTCGGTATGAAAACTCAGCCTGACCTAGATCCATGGTCAATGAGCTTAAGTCCGACCTTTCGTGGTTATAGGCCCACCAGAAGTGCTTCGTTGGATCGTAAGAGGCGGGTTTTGGTTATAACCTAGGTATACCTTGTCCCTGGGGTTATTTCCATCAAATATAGGCCTATTTATAGTCCTTAAACCCTAGCCCTCTTTTCCATACGAATTTCTCTAACCCTAGCTTGGAAAGAGAGTGGAAAAGAGAGAGAAAGTGAGAGAGATAAGTTGGTGAATCATCTTGGATTCTTCTTTATTCTTCTTCATCTTTGAACCTTCACTTTGAATCGTTATTTTGACGGTTCTGAGTTCACTTTGGGGTAAGTTAACCTAACCCTAATCTGTGTTAGAGCTTAGATTAGTCTTGGTGTTGTCGTATCTCATTTCTATTCTTGTTTTAGGGTATTCTATCGCCGTTGACGAAGACAACTCGTCTAAATCAGTTCGGCGTTTCTTTCCTTGCTTAAGGTGCGGACTTTAAGTGTATAGGTTATGTTTTTCAAGGCTTTCAATGCCAGTGAATGATTTATTCTTGTTATGGATGAGATTCTGCATGCCAAATGTTGTGTTACGCTGCTTTCCTGTTATGCATGTGTTATATTGAGATTTGTGTATTCTGTGTATTTTTAAAGTACCGTATACGTATAAAATATGCACCTGTGGTTGCCATGATTATTTGTCATGTATGTATGCTAGATGCATGTATGACAACTCCTTGGTAAAAGGAATTGTCTAAATGCATGTATTTCAACATACGTCATGTATGTTGTTCCATGTATGCTAAGTGTTTGTAGAAATGCATGAATGATCTAAAGTGTAATTTATTACACTAATTGCGGGCGTTGAGAAGTGATTCTCAACACTCCTATTGATGCGCATGATTTCCTTTATGCAAGTTACATTCCATGTTATTTAAATTCAAGCATTACCTATGCTTACATTTATGTTAAGTTGATATTCCTCAAGTGCTTATGTACCATGATTTAAGTTGTTGTTCCATTACTGTTTTACAATCCATATGAGTATCTGTGGTAGTGCAAGGTGTTTGGGACTATGCCTTAGTCCAGGAAATCGATAATTGACCCTATGTTCGTGGCTGAGATTGCTTTCGCCATGTAGGACGTATTAGATGAACCCGAGCCGTATTAGAGTTGTCGGCAGTGGTTTGGCCACGTGGAGTATTTACGCACTCTATGTCGCTCAACCCAACGTGCGCTCGTGCTAGTAGAGTTCGTCAAGTAACCCGATTGTCCGATGTATGTTCACCATGTATGGACGCTACTGCTTGAATCTAGGGTACCGAACTTACCAATGAAATCCTATTAACCATGGTACCTTGATCCGCTAAGACTCATGAGCCGGACATGGTGGTATGGGACACCGTGGTCGAGCTGTCGGCCTACGCTGGGGTGACGAGCCTCCCCGTAGTGACCAGTGAGCAACTGAACTAGTGAGCCGATTATGGTGGTATGGGATACTATATTCGTGCTGTCGGCCTACATTGATTGGTGACGAGCCCTTTGTAGTGACCTCGAGCATACCTGGATACCGCAATGAGGTGACGAGCTGAACTATGGTAATAAATGTATGAAAGGCGTGCATTGATTGGTGACGAGCCCTTTGCTACGACCTCAAATATATGATCGTATGAAATGTCTAGGATTGACGACCCTAGAATGGATTACTGTTTGGATGGTGATATGAGGAAGGTATCTTAGCTTCCCAATCCTGCTGTATGAAATGGACTAATAACAACTTGGTAATCATATCCATGCACCGCATTTGCATGTGCTTTGTAGATGTGGCGCACTTTGAGGCGATGTCATGCGTAACGTAAGATGAAGACGCTGAGGGTGTACGCGTGAGGGCACGCATCATTTTGCATACATCCCTGCATTAATAAGAGTACTTAGGATTTATTTAATTATTCTGCTTTATCATTACTGTTTGATTGAACTGATAACATGTTAACCAGTGCCTTATTGTTCCACTGAGTTGATCACTCACTCCCACGTTCTGGGGCGGTGTTAAACACCCACCAGACTCTGTCTTAGGTTCTGATGTTGCAGATGTGGATGTGACGTCTGAGGCAGAGCGGGAGATGGATGATGACGAGGCTGCGTTCTCTTATATGCAGTTTTCAGACGGGTTCTAGCGAGCTTGTTCTGATGCGCGGGATCTCTAGGATTATTATTTTTTGGGAATTTAAATGATGTAACTTGATACTTATAATTTTGTTAAATAGCACTTTCATACGACCTGGCTTGTATATGTACTTCAGGGATTTACACT
This sequence comes from Magnolia sinica, assembly GCF_029962835.1. NCBI lineage: Eukaryota > Viridiplantae > Streptophyta > Magnoliopsida > Magnoliales > Magnoliaceae > Magnolia > Magnolia sinica. The sequence goes on from NC_080575.1 coordinate 54,133,471, forward strand.
TGTACACATATTTTTCTATAAGTCTTCCACTTGCTTTATTCATTTATCCCTGAATCATATCTGTGTTTTGGCTTAATCTATTCCATGTTTTATGCACTAATACAGTCAACATACATCCATCATTAAATATGTTGCATAAGTGATGTTTTGGAACTCGAGAGCTGAGTTATGCTCGACCCCCGAATTTCAGGGCGTTACAAATAGCGTCGAGATGCTGCCGGATTTAAGATTGGACATATAAAACTTACTAATTGTAACTTGTTATTTTTGACCTATCTTAGAATCAAGGGATATTAAAGGGATGTAAATGAATTCAGCAATAATAATATGATGATTGATCCATGTTCATTCTCTTTGTTATACTCAAATAAGATAATTTCCCAAATAGAACGCTTTTATTTTCTTGTCGAAACACTCTCAGGATATTCTAGAGGGGCTTAAGCAAGCGAAGGTTAATATTCCTTTACTGGATGCCGTGAAACAAATACCTTCATATGCCAAATTTCTAAAAGATTTGTGCACTACTAAAAGATGGAGAAATATGCAAAAGAAAATCTTTTTGACAGAAAAGTGAGTGTCATCCTCAAGCAAGATGTGCCACAAAAATACAAAGATCTTGGTAGCTCGACCATCACCTATGTAATTGGGAACTATCGGATTGAGCACGCACTTCTTGACTTAGGGAAAAGTGTTAACTTGATCTCATACTTGGTCTACGAACAACTAGGACTAGGTGAATTAAAACCCACCTGGACCACGTTACAACTTGTCAATCACTTAGTTCGTGTACCGAGAGGGATGATTGAGGATGTATTAGTCCAAGTTGATAAATTCTACTATCTAGTAGATTTTATTGTCTTAGATACTCAACCCATCATAGATGTGAGCACTCAAATTCCCATCATTCTTGGTCGTCCATTCCTTGCTACATCAAATGCTATCATTAATTATAGGAATGGAATTATGAACTTATCTTTCGAAAATATGACATTGGATCTCAACATCTTTTTTAATATGAATAAACAGTCAGAGGATGATGACGATGCCCACGATATTAACATGAATGATTCTTTCGTGGAAGATAGAGCACTCCTGACTCTATACTCTGACGCTCTAGAGATATGTCTGGTTCACTCCCATGATTTAGATGATGACATGATTAGGGAGATGGATGCCTTGCAGGATGTTATGCCAGTACTTGAAGTGAACTAGTGGAGGCTGCAATTTGAGAAATTGCTCCAAACTGATTAGTGCCTCTACCGTCTAGCCTCAAAGCACCGAAGCTTGACCTAAAACTTTTACCCTCTGATTTGAAATATGTCTATTTAGGTCAAGATGAGACATACCCGGTGGTGATTTCTTCCTACCTTGAGCAAGAACAAGAGAGTATGCTTATTTCTACTCTCATTGAGCATAAAGGAGCCCTTAGATGGTCGATTGCAGACCTCAAGGGAATTGAGACTTTGACTTGTACTCACCACATTCTTCTTAAGGATAATGTGAAAACCTCTTGACAACCACAATGTCGACTCAATCCAAATATGAAAGAAGTGGTTAAGGTTGAAGTACTTAAGTTGTTGGATGTGGGTATCATTTACCCTATATCCGACGGTTAATAGGTGAGTCCAACTCAGGTGGTTCTTAAGAAGTCCGGAATCATCATCGTATCTAATGCCAATAATGAACTCATACTAAGTAGAGTTACTACTAGTTGGAGAATGTGCATTGACTACAGAAAATTGAATACCATCACAAGAAAGGACCACTTTCCTTTGTCCTTCATTGACCAAATCTTAGAAAGGTTAGCTGGTCATTCTTACTGCTTCTTCCTTGACAGGTATTCAGGCTACAACCAGATAGAGATAGCCCTTGAAGATCAAGAAAAGACAACATTCACATGTCCCTTTGGCACCTTTTCTTACCAAAGGATGTCATTCGTGTAAGACTCGTATCCTATACCGTACCGTTCCGTGGACTCCCGCGGTCCTCCTTGTCGAATTCTGGCGACCCATGGTCTATAATCGGCATTTATGCATGACCCTGAGTCACACCTTATCAACCCAAGTCGACTCGACCTGAAACTTGTACTCTTACGACCGCGTCGTCACCGCAGTTCCAACACCTCGTCTCGCGCATCGATGCGATACCTAGGCCAAGACTTGTATGCCTATGTTTATCTCGAGGAAAACGTCACGCGTTGTAAATTCTGAGAGAATCTATCAAATCAATCACATCAATCAACTCAAGTACATCCCATCACAACCCATCCCTCTCTTACACAAGCCTTACCCAAAAGTCAACCCTCATGTCATCTCTCCTTACACCACCATACCTCTCATCCCATCCAGCTTACACACCCATCCCTCTCTCCTTACATCTCCCATCTTTCAATCATTCTCTAGCATTTTTCCTAGCAACTAAGAGAGAAAAAGACTAAGGAGAGAAGAGCTAAGTGTGGCCCACTTCCTACCCCAAGATCCTCACCATCCAACCCTTCAATTCTCATCATCCTCCATCAAAGAGGAAGCTTAGGATCTCGGGAGATCAAGGAGCCTAGAAGAAGTGAAATAGTGGCTGTTTTATAAACTTAGATCTGTGTTTGATGATAGACTAAGTGGGGCCTACCGATTGATGGTATGGATCCTATTTGGGACCCATCTTGATGTATGTATTGCAATCCTAGGAGGGCTCATAGTGGCGGAGCCCTCCATCTCACAATTTTTTTCTCTCTCCTTTTGTATATGATGGCCCACCTTAATGTATGATCCATGTTGTTCATTTTGTGGGCCACACCGCTACCTAAGCGGGGCCCACCTTATTGCTATAGTTGGGGCCCATTCTAGCTGTCCATTCAAATTGGCTCGGGATGAAGGAAAGACACAAATATCAGCTGATCCAAACTATGCGGGCCACTCACGTGGGGCCCACACATGATGCATGTGTCTTGCATCAACCACCATCCAGCAAATGGACGGTGGGGCCCTGATTTGATGTATGTATTTACATCCAGGCCATCCAGGGCTTGGACGCTGGGATAGTTTTAAAAATAATAATATAATAATATTATTATTATATTATATACCTAGTGGGCCCCACGCGGGACCCACCTGTTGGAAGCAGATTGGCTGGTGCATTTCACACCAGCTATATAGCTGTTGGAGAGACGTCACTAGATTTTATGGGACCCACCGTATATGTGTTTCATCTCAACCGTCCATCTGGATGGTGGCAATCCACCAACTATATAGCCACTGTATTGAAGTCTACAAGTTCTGTGAGGCCCTTCATGATGTATACATTTGATCCACACTGTCCATCTGGACGGTGGGGCCCAATAGTGAAGTGTGTTATATCTACACAGTCCATCCGTGCAGGACCCACCTTAATGTATTTTATCCCATCGTCCATCTAGACGGTGGGGACCTCTACCTATACAGCTGTTGTACCTCACGTCAGCAAGCTCTATGAGTCCCACCAGCTAGTCAGTTGTGGTATTAACGTCAGCAAATTCTGTGGGGCCCACACATGATATATGTATTTTATCCATGCTGCCCAGTAGCGTAGGCCCCACACACGTGTGGACCCCATGTTGTCACACCCCAAACTCGGAAACCGGGCTCACAAAATTCCCGATCGCTGAATCTGGTGCTGACAGCCTCCGTAGTACCCCATTCTCAGCTCCCAACACCCATACGCCAGATTCCGATCCTAGGATCCTACAAGGAGGATTTTCCAATGTACATTTAACTCGTAATAAGCATAACCACAAGTTCACCCAAATCACAAAGGCAATATCATCATCTAATATAAATAGTTGTATACAGTGCTGAAAGAGGAATATACATATATTAAAAATCAAAGCTTCAGAAAACAGCTGTATGCTCCAAGCTCAATGCTGCTGCAACCTAACGCCACCTGCACACATCTATCATGCATAAGCTTATAGAAAGCTTAGAGGGTAGTGCAAGTGTGTGCACAAGGTAAGCGTGCTCAGGATGTAATATCAGAGTAATGCGGAAACATGCTGGTAAGTCCATAAATACCGCCAGCCTTATCTAGTCTATGCGATGTAAAAACATAATAAGCCAATATCATATACTAAGGAAGCAATGTAAATCAGCTATACAATGCGGGGACATAGTAAGCCAAATATCACATACTGAAGAAGCAATGCAATATATAAATCCTGACATGTCCATGAATAACGTCAATCTCATCTAGGCTATACAATGCAGAAGCATAGTAAACCAAATTCTATGCGCTGAGGATGCAATACAATATGTGGTACGAATGAAACGACTAAGCTGGAGTGTGAGGTCGGGATGATGGTACGTGGTATCGCAAGTTATGGGTCCATCACAAGAGACTTCTATCCAAACCAGTCCCATACCTAAATTTATATAGCCAGACTCGATGTGATAAACTCCTGATATCAGGTTAGTCGCGTGCCCCAACCGAAATCCTGGCCATTGCGAAGGTACACAATAATTAGTTGCACACCACCAACCCGAGTGGATAGTGAATGAATGAATGAATAAGAAAAAAGTTGAGTATGCAACTCTGGCTCAATAAGTCCACATATCAGTACTGTACATCTCTGGGATTATCACTGGGGTCTAGTACACTCTACACGCGATCGCTGCCACTGGACATGCAACCATGCAAGTGGAAGAGACTTCACTATCCGCTTGACCAGTAGTCAGCCAATATCTACCCAACACGTCAATAGCTGACCCATTTACGAGCTAGTCAAACTCAGCCTAGCTATGCCCCCTCCCCTTGGGCGAGTAACGCCACACCTCCTTCCAACCGACCACAACACAGTGGGAGACGCGGCCTACTGGTATTCGGCACTCGGGCCCTCATGTATCCACTCGGTCTAGACGTTAGAGCGCCTCCTGGCCACGAAGGTTTAGGGAATTTCATCCAGGGACATCTATAGCACCCCATGTAGAAAAAGATTTTCGGTATCCCATCTGGCCATCCACGATATACCTGTGGAGGCCACGACCCTAATGTCGCCAGGGCGTATAGTAGTCACATCACAAAATTCAAGATGCATGAGTCATACAGCCCAATCTTGCATCAATCCTACGCATATCGTGCGCTCATGTGGGATGACTCTGCCTATCAAGGAGTCCCATAAACAACCTACACTATGGCATATGTAATGGTCAATCACATCTCATAACAAACATGCAGATGATGCGTATGGGCATGTATCATGATGATATGCTGTCATATACTCATAATCGGTATTGATAATCGGTATTGGTAATCGGCATCGATAATCAGCCTAACAAAAGGCCTAAGGGAAGGTCACAATGTGGACATTTAACTATCATTGCCCATCATTGTGGACATTCAACCAACATTGCCCCCAAGGTGTGGCCCACATAGAGCCTAACATATATTGTGTCCCATGACCTCACACATGGGCCTAATATACATCACCATGAGCCTCACTCAAGGGCCACATATACATCACATCAGGCCTCACCATATGGGCCTCATATATATCACATCGAGTCTTACACATGGGCCACGTATACATCACATCGGCCTCATCATATGGGCCTCTCATTCATCACATCGAGTCTCCTCTAAGGCCACAAACACATCACAATGGGCCTCGTACGTGGGCCGCATTACATCAAGTGGGACGCATTGCATGGACCTCAAATACATCAAGTGGGTTGCATCGCATGGGCCTCATACGCATCACAATGGGCCACAACCCATGGGCCTTATACATCGCAATGGGCCGCATCTCATGGGCTTAATACATGTCACAATAGGCCGCATTACATAGGCCTCATATACATTGCAATGGGCCTCTTACACGGGCCTAATATACATCACAATGGGCCCTATCACCTGGCCCTCAAATGCATCACAATGGGCCTCATATACATCAAGTGGGCCCCATCACATGGGCCGCACTAATGGGCCTCATATACATCAAGTGGGCCACATCCATGGACCGCACCAATGGGCTTCATATAAATCAAGTGGGCCATATCTCATGGGCCACACCATCTACACCATACATCTATTTTAGAGATCATTTAGAGCATTACCAAAAATGAATCTTATCGAAAGATCATCTGGACCATACCACAAATAACGGTGGAGATAATGTTTTTCACTGTTTAAACCACACAGGGCCACCATAACATTTATTTTCCATCCAATCTGTTCATAAGGTCACAAAGACCTGAATTAAGAGGAAACATATTTCATACTAATCCAAAACCTCTGTGCTCCCAAAAGGGTTTCAGTGGTAGGCATTCACTCCTCTGCTATTTTCTGTAGTGTGGTCCACCTGATAGATCTATCTTATTTTTAATCTTAAGCCTTAAGACGAGCTCACCAATTGGATGGATGGTTTGGATGTAACACATACATCAATGGTGGGTCCCACCGTCCAGCCATCTAGAGGTGTGAATAGACCCATACATCACGGTCCCACATAACTTGCTACCTTTCAGTAGCTAGATTGTTGGTGTGTGGAAAGCCAGCCAATCCGTATCCACCGTCCATGGATTAGACGGTGTGGATGCAACATATCATCAAAAGGTGGGCCCCACACGCTGCTATGGTGGGGTCCATGGAATTTGGTGATGTCAATTACATCAGCTATATAGCTGGTGTACGGTGTCCACATAGATGGATGGACGGTGTGGATATGACCCACATAGATGAAGTGGGACCTAAAGAACTTGTTAACGAAATGCAATAGTTATATAGCTGGTGTGGTACACTAGCCAGACCGATCCCCACCATCCAAGGTTTGGATAGTGTGGACGCAAAACAAATAAACGACGTGGAGGTAAAATACATACATCATGGTAGGCCGCATGGGTGGTCGTGCGGTTATAACCCACACAGCAAGTGGGGTCCATGTCCAGCTGGACGGTGGAGACCCCACATGTGCAAGGTGGGTCCTACCATCCAGCAATGGATAGTTGGGATATAACACAAATCATGGTGGTACCACAGGACTCGGTGATGTTAATACAGCAGCAGTATAGCTGCTATGAGATGCACCAGCCAATCGTCTTCACAGCCTGGTGGGTCCCACGTGTGGCCCACTAGGTATGTATATAATATAAATATATATATATATATATATATATATATTATATTATATTATTTATTTAAATGTCCAGCCCTAGACGTTCATTTGGCAGACGGTTTGGATATGACTCCAGGTGGGACCCACCGTCCTTGCTGCTGGACGGTGTGGTGTGTCACATGTACAAATCAAGGTGGGTCCACACCATCTGAACGATTCGAATATCACACATACAATCATCTGGGCCCCACGTACGGGCGTCTTGGATAGAACATGTACATCATAAGTTGGGTCCACGAAATGTGGGAAAGAGAGAGATAGAGAGAGAGAGAGAGAGAGTGTGTGTGTGTGTGTAGTTGAGGGACCTCGCCACTATGGGCCCCTCTTAGATCACAACACATACATCAAAGTGGGTCCCATCATTAGTGGGCCCTAAATCAAAATCACGACCTAGAGCTACGAACACCCACCGATTCTGCTTTTACTTGGCTCCTTGGACTCCTTAGCTCTTAGGCTTTCCCTTTGCTGGAGGATGATAAGATTTGAAGGGTGGAGATGGGAGATAGAGTGGTAGGGAGTGGGCCACACTTTACTCTCTCATAGGAGGCTTAGACGTTGGCTCTCCCTTAGTGCTTGGGATGGATTGAGAAATGAGAGAGAGAGGATGGGTTGTTGTAAGAGAGAAGGGATGGAGGATATGGGTTCTCTTGACTTTTGCGATGAGATGAATGGGCTAAGCATGGGTTGCTTTGACTTGGTAAAGAGAGAGGTATGGGTGAGTGATGGGTTGTACTTTGACTTATGATTGATGTGATTGATTGTAGAGATTCTCTCGAGATTCGCAACGCGCGGCATTTCCTCAAAATATACATGGGCCCACAACTCCTGGCCTAAGTATCGCATCAATGCTCGAGACACAGCGTTAGAACCGCGGTGATGATTCGGTCGCAAGGGTACAAGTCTCAGGTTGAGGTGACTCAGATATACAGGATGCGACTCAGGGTCACGTGCAAACGCCGGTTATAAGTTGCCGGTTTTCAATTCGACAGGGAGGATCACGAAAGTCTACAGAATGGTACGGTCTAGGATACGGGTCTTACATATGTGTTTTATCAATGCCGTCCACCCGTTTTGTATCCAGACCGTCCATCTGGACAATGGGCTAGTCACCCCGCCAGCAGCACAGCTGTTGATAACGTCAGTAGTTATGTGGGGCCCGCTGATGTATGTGTTACATCCAAACGGTGAGCTCGTCTTAAGGCTTGAGACTAAAAATGAGGCATATCTGTATATCAGGTGGACCACACTGCAGAAAATAGTGGAGAACTGAACGGCTATCATTAAAACCCTTTTGGTATCCCAAAAGTTTTGGATCAGTATGAAATTTGATCTTCCACTTAATTTAAGTCCTTGTGACCGTATGAACAGATTAGATGGAAATAAACGTGATGGCGGGCCCTGGCCCTATGAATTGTTTAACGGTGAAAATCATTGTCTCTACTACTAATTGTGGTATGGTTCAGATGATCCTTCGATGTGATGTATATGAGGCCCATTGGTGCGGCCCATGTGATGAGGACCACCTTGATGTATTTGTGGGCATCCATAAGGCCCACCTTGATGTATTTGTGGCCCATCCATGAGGCCCACCTTGATGTATTTATGGCCCATCCATGAGGCCCACCTTGATGTATTTGTGGCCATCCATGAGGCCCACCTTGATGTATTTGTGGCCCATCCATGATGCCCACCTTTATGTATTTGTGGCCCATCCGTTAAGGCCCACCTTGATGCAATTGCGGCCCATATGATGAGGCCCGATGTGATATATATTGGCCCATATGATGAAGCCCAAATGATGTATATGAGGCCCATGAGTGAGGCCCAATATGATGTATGTGTGGCCCTTAAGTAAGGCCATTGTGATGTGTATTAGGCTCTTGTGTGAGGCCGTGGGCCCACTATACACTTGGCTCTATGTGGGTCATCCCTTGGGAGCAATGTTGGTTAAAGGTCCACATTGATGGGCAATAATGGTTGAATGTCCACAATGTGACCTTCCCTTAGGCCTTGTTAAGCCCATTCTCATCATTCTCTAAGTGGGTCAACCCAAATCACTAGGCCCCATTGATATTACATGATTCATCCATTCGTTGGGATAACCTAAGATGTTGGGACCCCATTGGTTATTTGTAGGATTATTTCTTTTACCTTGGAGCCCACCTTGTATATACATTGGGCCCTATAAGGAAGTCCAATTTATTGCGTGATAGAGAGGGTAAGGAAGCCCACTTATTGTACTTAGACTCGGCTCTGCCCTTGGTGGGGGATATTATCACGCTCTGTCACTATTGCACATATGGGCTGGCACACGTGGGTAGACACTGATGTGGGCGGGGCCTAAGGGCCTGTGTGAGCTACTAGTGATTGGCAGGTTACTATGCACACAATGAAGGCAGAACTTTGTCACACATCGAAAGCATTGTTCGATGTTGTGGTGGCTATAAGTTGGATTCCTTCCTTAACTGTCATGATGCGTTTTAAATCAATAAGCTTCGGCAAAGCAGTCTATATCACCCCTTGCCGTAGATGAAAGGATATACAGTATCAGGTTTGGTGTATCTACTATTTAGAGCCTATCTTAATATTTGGACTAGATCCGCCGTCCTTTTATGGACCCCATCATTCGTATGCATGTTGTGAGGGATGATTGATTAAAGCATATGCCATTGGGTTGAGATGTTTATGGGACTCCTTGTGAGACGGAGCTGCCCCCACATGATCATGGATACGAGCAAGTTTGATGCATGGCCTAGATATGGCTGACGGTATTCGTAGACTCGTCAGGATTCGCATATTGTATTGCATCCTCAGTATATGATATTTGGCTCACTATGTCTCCGCATTGTATAGTTAATCTACATTTGCTTCCTCAGTATATGATATTGGCCTATTATATTTTTACATCGCATAGCTTGGATAAGGCTGATGGTATTTATGGACTTACGAGCATGTTTCCAATTGTTCTGATATTGCATACTTGGCACTTACTTTGCGCACACACTTACACCACCCTTTAAGCTTTCTATAAGCTTATACATGATAGATTCGTGCAGGTGGCGTTTAGTCGCAGCAGCATTGAGCTTGAAGCATGCAACTATCTTTTGGAACTTTAATTTTTGACATATGTATTTCCTTTTCAGCACTGTATTCAAATGTTTACATTAGTGGATATGTGATGATGATGTTGCCTTCTTGATTTGGGTAAACTTGTGATTATGCTTATTACGAGTTAAATTATGTTGAAAAATCCTCCTTGTAGGATCCCAGGATCGGAATCTGGCGTATGGGTGCTAGGAGCTGAGAATGGGGTACTACGAAGTTTGTCGGCACCAGATTTGGCAATCGGGAATTTTGTGAGGCCGGTTTCCGAGTTTGGAGCATGACAATTCAGACTGTGTAATGCCCTCGCTACTTTTTAGCAATGCATGAGTTTTTTTCCAAAATGGTGGGGCAATTTTTAGAGGTCTTCATGGACGACTTCTTTGTCTTTGGTCCATCCTTCAGCAAGTGTTTGGATAATCTTAAAACTGTGTTGAAGCGATGTGAAGGAAAGAATTTGGTTCTGAATTAAGAGAAGTACCATTTCATGGTTCCCAAGGGAACAGTACTTGGACATATAATTTCGTCCAAGGGAATTGAGGTAGACAAGGCTAAAATTGACCTTATCTCTAACCTACCTCCACCCAAGAGCATACGTGATGTGCGATCCTTCTTAGGACACGCCGAATTTTGTAGATGATTCATAAAGGACTTTAGTCATCTCGCTCGTCCTTTATGTAATTTACTTCAAAAGGATGCACCATACGAGTGGACTGAACAGTGCCGAGAAGCTTTCACTAAGCTTAAGGCTATATTGACTACCGCTCCTATCATGCAACCATCCGATTGGAGCATACCTTTTGAAATTATGTGTGATGCGTCTGACTATGCTATTGGGGTGGTGTTAGGTCAGAGAAAAGAGAAGAAACCCTATGTGATTCACTATGCAAGCAGAACTCTAAATTCTGCCTAAGTGAACTACTCCACTACGGAGAAGGAACTCTTAGTCGTAGTGTTCACTTTAGACAAATTTAGGTCATACATGATCAGATATAAGATCATCAATTACACTGATCTTATGGCACTGAAGTACTTTCTTTTTAAGAATGATGCTAAGCCCCGCCTCATAAGATGGATCCTTCTACTCCAAGAGTTTGACATAAAAATTCGAGACAAAAGGGGGGTGGAGAACGTAGTGGCTGACCATCTCTCTAGGCTTGATCTCCCCAATTCCCTTGACATGACACCTATAAACGATATGTTCCTAGATGAACAATTGTTTATACTCTCCCAATTACCTTAGTTTGCTGACATTGTAAATTATCTTGCCATAGGTGTCATGCTAACATATTGGACTACGCAAGATAAGAAAAAATTCTTCGCCGAAGTACGTAAGTTTTTCTAGGATGATCCCTATTTGTTTAAATATTGCCTAGAGCAAATTCTAAGGAGATGTGTGCCAGACAATAAATATCAAAATGTCATCTCCTTTTGTCATTCTCAGGCCCGTGGTGGTCACTTTTCTGCTAAAAAGACCATGGCCAAAATTCTGTAGTGTGGCTTTTACGGCCCACTATGTTCAAAGATACTAACAAGTTTTACAAAGCTTGTGAGTGTTGTCAGAAATTGGGAGGATTGTCTCGTCGAAATATATTGCCACTAAACTCAATTCTTATCATTAAGCATTCGATTGCTACGGCATCAATTTCATGGGGCCATTCCCCTAATCCTTTAGAAATATTTATATTTTGTTAGCAGTAAACTATGTCATTAAGTGGGTTGAAGTGATCTCGTGCCGAAATAATGATCATCAAATGGTCATTAAATTCTTAAAAGAAAACATCCTTTCCTGGTTTGGAACACCTTGGACCATCATTAGTGATGGAGGGTTACATTTTTGCAATAGGCCATTTGAGAACTTAATGAAGAAATCTGGCATCTCTCACAAAGTGAGCACTCCATACCACCGGCAGACAAGCAGGCAAGCTGAGATTTCTAATAAGAAAATTAAGCAAATTCTAGAAAAAAAATAATTAACCCCGACCATAATGATTGGTCAATTTGCTTGACCGATGCATTATGGGCTTACAGAATCGCTTTTAAGACACCCATTGGAATGTCTCCCTTTAGACTCATCTATGGGAAAGCTTGTCATTGCCTGTAGAGTTGGAACATAGAGCCTATGGGCTATCAAAAATCTGAATTTTAACTTGGACAATGCTGGCTTGCTGCACAAACTTTAATTGAATGAACTTAAAGAAATCTAAAACGACGCGTACGAAAACTCAAGAATTTACAAGGACAGGATGAAGGTGTTCCATAACCAGAATATCCTTTGGAAATCATTTACACCAAATCAAAAAGTTCTTCTGTACAATTCTCGATTACATCTTTTTTCGGATAAGCTTCGATCTCGTTGGACCGGTCCCTTCATTATTACTACCATTTATCCTCATGGGGCCATCGAGATAAAGAATCTAATGAATGGAAATGTTTTCAAAGTGAATGGAAATTATCTCAAGCCATTTGTTAAGAAGTTTGATTCAGAGGATATGTCCATACCTCTGATTGATCATGTGTATCAGGATTGACTTCCTAATATGATGGAGGTGTAATTAGGTTTATTGTTATCATAGAATTTAAGATTAGGATAGATTGTTTTTTAATAAGTTTATTCTTCATGCTAACCCATATTACATGTTGAAAACTTTGAAAAAGCCTCAATTCTACTTCTTCAGGTATTATCTTTCCATCACTCCTCCTTTCTTTTCATTGTCTCATGTGCATTACATGCTAATATATTTTACATTAAGGACAATGTAGGTTTTAGGTTGGGGGTGTGGATTAGGTAAACTAATTAGTGTTTTCTTAGTTTCTGAGTAAAAAAATTTGTTAAAACTTTTCAATTTTTCAAGTAAAAACCTATTTGGAAAATAAAATTGTGTACTTAAGAATGCTTTGAGTATGATGATAAGATAGAGATTGAAACCGAGTAGACTATCACTTAAGTTCTTGCACTTAATTGATTAAGATGAAGTTTGAATATCATGTTGATCTAAATCACAAGACACATTCAAGTTGTTTTCTGTGAATTATGCTAGAATTTCTGATTGTTAGCATGTGAATCATTGACAGACATTACGAATCGAGTCTAGAGAATTTTATCCACCTTAAAAGATTAAAAGAACCAATTAAAAAATAGTGAAATTGACAAAAAGGTCATGTATGATGAAAAAGACTGAAAAAGAATAAAAAATCTGAAAGAATGAAATGAATAAAATCAAAAATCAAAAAATCTGTAAAGTCTGAAATGAATAAAAAGAGACCATTGATATAAAATCAAAAATTGAATTTTTTTTTAAAAAAAAAGGAAAAGGGGATAAGTTCAAAATCAACACTTGATTATTCGATTCGTTTTGAAGTGATGAGTATGGCTAACATTATGAAAGGATAGTATATTTATAGAAAGTAAGTTGAAATTCACTGAGCACATTAGAAAAACTTGATATATGAACGTATGCTCTTAAGTGACTGATGAAGAACCTACTTGATTGATTGCTTGTTTGTTTCGGCTTTAGGTTTTCAAATTTTCATTCTCGCCTCTTTGGATTATGTTCATTCATACTTGTTTCCACAAAATATTGTTTTCTAAAAAAGGTTTGAACATTGAGAACTGATGATTATGCCACGTATGTTTTGCTCGGGACCAGCAAAATGTTGGTTCGGGGGTGTGTTGAGTGTCAAATATTACATATTTCCCCCTATTTATATCTTGGTTTTATGAACATGATAATGCTTAATGGGTATATTTTAAACATGTTTGTCTTACGAGGTGATTCTAAGAGCTTAGATTAAAAAGAATGTTAAAAGCATGGATTTAATGCTCAAGAATCACCAAGGCAAGGGATTGATCTTAGAAGACCAAGATTGAAGATTTCAATACCCCAAGATTTAAGAAAACCAAGTGGTGAAAGAAGAAAGTCGTAAGTACAAAGTATAGAAATTAGTGCAGAGATTCACATAATCTAAACTTCTATGTCATTGAAGGCTGTTAAATGACATCGAAGTTAGTCTTCGATGACATCGACCATGGGTAGATGACATTGAAGAATTACAAGAAAATCAAGTTTTAAAGCTGGACAAATTAGATGCATTTCTCGATGACATAGAAACTAGACATCAAACACTAGTAGATGACATCGAAGAATTACATGAAAATTGAGTTTAATTGCTGGATAAATTGGTTACATTCCTCGATGACATCAAAGCATTACGAAGATTTTACGCAGACCATGTAAATTTGAGGTGGTTTTGCGAAATTAAACGGACAAGGCTATAAATATGGGTTTCTCAGGGGCTTTTAGGGATATTTAGGGTTACAAGGAGCAGAGCCAAAGGGTGGAGCAGCCTCCCAAGAGTTTTTCTTCATTCTTTATTTATTTTTAATGGTTTCTTTTAAGGTTTTATATCCAATCATATCTATGGTCGGCTAAATCTCTTAGATAGGGCTAAGAGATGAAGCTTATAGCGTGTTTGAATGATTTTCTTGCTTACATTCTTGTTCTTGATAAACCTGATTGATTTCTAGTTTGATATTAAAGGAATATTTTCAGTTTTCTATGATTTATTGTGACTCAAATTACAATGGATGTTGTGATAGCTTTAGATATATTATTTTCTTGTTTTGAGATTATGAGATTGGTAAATCCTGTCATTCACCATCGTCTCCTGGGCATGGTAGGGTGATGGAATCCTTCCAATCATCACAATTCTCCTCCATTGAGAATTAGGCCAATGAAAGTTCAGATTTGATTTAATTACTTTATCTTCTAATTGGATAGGACAGGGCTCCAATTCCAATTGTCTCTTGAATCAAAGTAAGGTAACATCTTGATAGCTACAAGTGGATCCTTAGCAGGCTAATTCCCACCTTTTAATTGATAATTTTAATCAACATTATTCACAATTAATCTTTTTTATTCCAGATTTAGATTTAGATCTTCTTCTAGTTCTAGTTCTAATTATTTCAGACTACGTACAAGTTTAGTCCCTGTGGATTCAACCTCGGTCTTACCAAGTTATTACTACATTGCAACCCTACACGTAGGGTTGTGAACAGCCGAGTTAATGAGCAAACCAACTCGGATAGTAAGGTTCATGCCAAAATTCATTTCCCTCTCTCAACGGAAGGCTACTAAAATGGACGCAAAGGAAAAATACTTGTTCACTCGGCAATAATGAGTTATCATCCATTGCATCTCTGTCTTCGTCATAATTCTAGAATGAGAACTGGAAAAAGTTGATGGCATCAGTCTTCCCAATCTTATCAACAACCTAGTCATGAGTCTTCTTTATCATCTTTTATCGCGGATAGTGCCAAAGGGGGAGACAATTGTTCACAACCCCAATTGTAGGTCGCGATGCAGTAATAATCTCGGTGAGACCGAGGTCGAATCCACAGGGACTAATCTCGTGAGTAATTCTAAAAGTAACTAGAACTAGAACTAGAAGAAGTTGCAAATCTAAATCTAGAAATAAAGGAAGTAATTGTGATGTATGGAATTAGAAACTTAAAAAATTAAAGGTGGGAAGTAGAGTTTCCAAGGATCCACTTGTAGAGATCAGGGAGATCTATGCTTGATTCAAGGACACAACTGGAATCAAATTCCCATCTTATCCAATTGAAAGATATCTCAGTAAAACCAAATCTGAACTTCCTTTAACCTAATTCTCAATGAATGAGAGGTGTGAGAATTGGAAGTGATTCCATTACAAAACCATGCCCAAGAGACAATGGCTCACAATAGGATATACTAATTCACAACCAACATGAGAGAACTATGAAGATTAGAAGGGATTCCGTCACCCAACCATGCTCATGGGACGATGGTGAACAACAGGATTTCCTAATTTCATAATCTCAATACATGAAAAGAAGATACTTAAAGTTATTGCAAATCTACTGTAATTTGAGTCACAATAAACCATTAAAAACTAAGAGTATTCCTTAAGAATCAAACTAGAATCAAAGAGTTCAACATAAACATGAATTAAAGCAATAGAAAACATCCCATCATGCTACAAGTTTCACCTCTTAGCCCTAGCTAAGAGGTTTAGCCAATCATAGTCATGATTGGAACTAAAACCTTAGAAGAAAGACTAAAAACAACCAAGGAAGTGAAAGAAAGACTCTTAGTGGCGGCTCTCCACACTTTTGCTCCACTCCTCAAACCCTAAACGATGCTTAGGAACATCCTAAGGACTCCTATTTATAGTTGTGCAACTCCAACTTTCGCACTGAGTTGGAAAAATCTGGAAACCACATCAAACTTACACAGTCCACGCAACATCTACATAACTCTTGACTAGTCAAGGACAGCCTTCGACTGGTCGAGGGTCACCTTCGACTAGTCGAGGATCGCGTGAAATTAGAAGTTTATGTTGCTAGAGTTTGAGTCGAGGAATCTTCGACTAGTCGAGCAGGAGCCTTAGACTAGTCGAAGGAGGGCTCAGACTAGTGGAAGCAGGCAGATTTTTAGGGTTCCTTATCTTCACTTCAAGTCTTCAATTATCTTCATTCCTCACTTGGTTTTCTTAGATCTTTAGCATGTGAATTCTTCATTTTTGGTCTTTTAAGATCCAACCTTTGCTTTGGTGATTCTTAAACGTTAAATCCATGCTTTTAGCATCCTTTTCAATCCAAGCTCTTAAATTCACATTACAACACAAACATGAGTCAAATAGGACATTAAGCAGTATTATGTTCATAAAACCAAGATATAAATGGGGTCCAATATGCAATATTTGACCCCCAACAACAATCTGGGTTGACATATGCCTTTTTATGTTCATCATATGTCCAGCGAAAATACACACCTAGCCATCCCGAGAAATAGTATCAGGGCGCCTAAGTTGAAGATGCTCCAACTGCTGGACTTTTACAATGGATGGGTACATCGCGGAAGGCTCGATATAAGACCACTTTGAGCTAGGAAGTACCACTAGATTAAGCCAGTATACCAAGAAAGCAGCTAGCTCACTAGATGCCCTATATTCAGTTGGGCCTCTAATTTTTTATCTAAGACTCTCGAGGTCTTGGGAATGGCTACCCGTGAAACTGCAAAAGAGACTGGAAATATGATGGAATTATTAAGGGAAGATACTATGCAAACATTCTGAGTATAATAAAGAAGGTCGAGAAATATACCGTAAGTCTATGGTAAAATGAACGAGCCATGAAAGGTGAGGCACTTTCTTAATATTAGAAAACTTGGCCATTTCTTTAAACAACTCGATAGTGGTTTCTGGAATCTTCGAAAGATGTTCGGAAGATGAGAAGTGTGAGAATTCCTCATTTGTGGGCATGAACTCATCAAAGAAGTAGCCTGTCATGGGAAGGACTGCCATCCGATATAAATCCCACAAGGTGATGCTTTCACCTAGTGAAAGGTGAAAAGAGTTGGTTATTGGACACCAGAACTTAAGGAAACCCTTAAAGACCATTGTATCCTTATAGAAATGTTCTAATGTGACATCGATGACATTAAATAGATCAATCTTAATCAATAAATCGGCATGCTTCATTATTATCACATTCACCCAGGCACTATACTGAGTACGAATAGATAGGAAGCTGCCTGTACGAAATTCTTCATTCCCCCATAGTGAATCTCGGGTACAGAATTGTTGTTATATCATCTCGAAGAAATGTGTCAGATACAAAGTGTGTGGATTGTAGCAACGCAATAAAAATTGCATCAAGGAGATATGACTTATCCTTTCTTCGATCCTTGCTCCAATAAGGAACCTTCCAAGATCCATGGTTCCTTCATCACCCAATTGGTGGTATACAGAATCCTATTATGTGTCATATGATCAGTTGGCTAGTTGTGGAGGATTGATAAGTGATGATGAAGGTTCATTGGGATGATAACCATTTCATCCTTAACGGGACTAGTGAACTTGATTAGGTTCTGGTGCACTTTCACACAATCCCAGGTGTTCTGCAGCCTCTTCTTGATATAATCTTTAAATTTCTCCTGATGTTGCCATATCTTGCTTTTCGGTTACTTCTTCATCGAGAAAGATGGGGGTGGAGTCGTTTCTCTATCTGAAGGTCGAGAGCTGTTTGTTCGGATACTAGAAGTGGCCTTTAGCCAGTTCTCCCAATCTGCCTCTTACAGCTTTTGGGTAGCTTCTCAACTTTTCCCATAATGATTGCTTTGCTGATTCCAAGAGAGTTATGCAATTAGAAAAGTCAATAATGACCGGGGCAGCCTCTTCAAAGAATGCAAGATTTTTTGTTATCATTTGCTATCTTTTTACGAGACGACCTTCAGATTGTACGGATTGGGAGTTTTTGGGGATAGATTACTGAGGAGTTGAATGCTCTTGAGAAGCACTGGATGTTCTCTTACTCCTAGCCATTTTATTATAAGAGTGAATGCAAAGTGAAGGAAGATTTAACAGAGTTCAGGAACTTGAGAAAAAATTTTGCAAAGGCAGACAATTGCGTGATGCACAAAAAGTACCTGTTGCGCGATCACATAATGCAGCTATATTGCATGATAGTGCAATGGAGAGACGGAGCTTTAGAGTGATCGAGTGCAAAATGGTTTAAATGAAGGAGGTTTGGGTTTTATAGGTAGCCTAGACCAGCTAGTCATTGTGTGGACCCGATAGCGCAACATCAATTGCACGATCGTGTAAAGAAAGAAAGAAGAGGAAAGTTAATTTTTTTAGCAAAGAAAGATCAATCCTCCATTTGATTTTACTAAGTAAAAATTAAAGAAGGATTGAGGGGGTATATGTTGGGGCACAAAAAGAAAGAGAGAAGAAAGAGAGTGAAAATAATACTCTGATAGTCTTATTGCGCAACCGCGCAATAGAGATTAGTTGCAAAGCTACGCATTGGATAGCAATAGATAGATATGTTGACCTGGGGGCATAATGCCTAGAACGGGCTGACGGACGTATTGCTCGATCGCACAACGGGGGTGTGATGTGTCACGCCACAAACTCAAAAACCGGGCTTACAAAATTTTTGATTACTGAATCCGGTGCCGACAGCCTCCGAAGTACCCCATTCTCGATTTCTAGCGCCTATACGTCAGATTTCGATCCTGCGATCCTACAAGGAGGATTTTTTTAATGTACATTTATTTTATAATAAGCATAACCACAAGTTTACCCAAATCACAAAGGCAACATCATCATCACATATCCACTAATATGAAAAGTTGAATACAGTGCTAAAGGAAAATATACATGTATTGAAAATCAAAGCTCCAGAAGACAGCTGCATGCTCCAAGCTCAACGCTGCTATGACCTAATGCCACCTGCACACATCTATCATGCATAAGCTTATAGAAAGCTTAGAGAGTGGTGTAAATGTGTGCGCAAGGTAAGCGTGCTCAGAATGCAATATCAAAGTAGTGCGGAACATGCTTGCAAGTTCATAAATACCATCAGCCTTATCCAGGCTATGCGATGCAAAAACATAATAACCCAATATTATATACTGAGGAAGCAATGTAGATCAGCTATGCAATGTGGAGACATCGTAAGCCAAATATCAGATACCGAGTCCACGAATACCGTCAACCTTAATCAGGTTATGCAATACAGAAGCATAGTAAACCAAATGCTATGTGCTGAGGATGCAATGCAATATGCAATGCAAATGAAATGACCAAGCTGGAGTGTGAAGTTGGGATGATAGTATGTAGTATCGCAGGCTACGGGGTCCATCATAAGAGACTTCTATCCAAACTAGTCCCATACATAAATTTGGATAGTTGGACTCAATGTGGTAAACTCCTGATCTCAGGTTAGTCGCGTGTCCCAACCGAAATCCTAGCCATTACGAAGGTACACATAACAATTTGTTGCGCACCACCAGCCCAAGTGGATACTGAATGAATGGGTAAAATGCTGAGAGTGCAATGCCTGCTCAATAAGTCCACATATCAGTATAACTCATCTTTGGGATATCACCGGGGTCTAGTACACTCCACAATGGTTGTCGCCTCCCAAGCCGCACAACCAGCAAGTGGAAAAGACCTCATTATCCACCTAGCCAATAGTTTGTCAATACCTACCTGACTCGTTGATAGCGGACCCATTTGGGAGCTGGTCAAACTCAGCCTAGCTTACAACCCCCTCACTCGAGCAGATAAGGCCACACCCCCTCCCAACCGACCACGACACAGTGGGAGATGCCACCTACTGGTATTTACCACCCAGGCACTCATGTATCCACTCGGTCTAGATGTTAGGGTCTCCTCCAATACAAGAGGATTCTAGGGCTCTCACCCAATGACATCCTATGTGCCTACAGTGCTAGAACCAAATATTTCTGATGTCCCATCTGGCCATCCACAATATGCCTGTGGAGGCTACGGCCCTGATATCGTTAGGGCGTATAGTAGTTATATCACAAAATACAAGATGCATGAGTCATACAGTCCAATCATGCATCAATTCTGCGCATACACACGCTCATGTGGGACAACTCCGCCTATCAGGGAGCCCCATAAACAATCAGCCCAATGACACATGCAATGGTCAATCACATCTCATAACAAACATGCAGATGATGCTTATGGGCATGTATCATGATGTTATGCCGTCATATACTCATAATCGGTATCGATAACTGACACCAATAATCAACATCGATAATCAGCCTTGATAATCATCATCAATGATCAGCATCGACCTCAATAATCGGCATTGATAATCAGCATCGATAATCGGCACCGATACACTATCAATAATCGATCTCGATAATCAGCATCAATAATCGACCTCAATAATCAGCACCAATAATCAGCATCGATAATCGGCCTAACAAAGGGCCTAAGGAAAGGTCACAATGTGGACATTTAACCATCATTGCCCATCAATGTGGACTGACATTGCCCCCAAGGAGTGGCCCTCATAGGGCCAAACATATAGTGGGCCCATGGCCTCACACAAGGGCCTCATATACAATCTTAATGGGGCTTACACAGGGGTCTCATCACAATGGGCCTCATCACATGGGCCTCGTATACATCACAATGGGCCTTATACACGAGCCGCATATACATCTCAATGGGCCTCATTAACATGGGCCGAACATACATCACAATGGGCCTCATATCTGGACCGCATATACACCACAATGGGTCGCATCTCATGGGCCTAATACATCACAATGGGCAGCATCACATGGGCCTAATATACGGCATTGGGCCGCATCATATAGGCCTAATGAGCCTCAAATACGGACCACATATACATCATAATGGGCCACATCTCAGGGCCTCATATACACACAATGGGCCACAACAATGGGCCTCAAATGAATCACAGTGGGCCTCATCCCATGGGCCTCGAATCACAGTGGGCCTCACCCATGGGCCTCATGTACATCACATTAGGCCTCACACATGGCCTCATGTACAGCAGGTGGGCCCTGCACATATAGCAGGTGGGCCTGCACGAGTTAGATGGACCCCACCAGATGGACAACATGGATATACAACGCATACATCACAATGGGTTGCCTGCCCTGGACGACGTGGATAAAATACATCATGGTGGACCGCAGCCCATGAACGGCGTGCATACGAAACCTACCTTAGGCGGGTCCTGTCCCAACTGGACAGTGCCGATAAAATACATACACCATGATAGGACTCACCGTCCTATGGACGGTGTAGATAAAACACATACATCATCATGGGACCCACCGTCCACGTACTGGACAATGGATGGTGTGGATCAGAACATCCATCACGGTGGGTCACACCATCCCACGTACAGGGACGAGGTAGATAAAACACATACATCATTGTGGGACCCATGGAACTTGCTAACGTTAGTCCAGTTGCTGGACGGTTTAAATATAAGACATACCTCATGATGGACGATTGGATATACAACACTGCATCAAGGTGGGCCCCGCCGTGGATGGACGGTGTGTAGATACAACACATACATCTGATGGGGTCCATGTAGATGGACAGTCTGGATGATCAGACCTAGACGTCAATACACCAGCTAATATAGCTGATGTGTAATAGACCAACCAATCTGCTTCCATTATCAAGGTAGGCCCCACATGTAAGGTGGGTCCCACCATCCAAGCAATGGACGGTGTGGATGTCCACGTACATCATGGTAGGCCCCACCATCCACATGGACGGTGAGGATACAACACTTACATTACGGTGATCCAGCACCGTCCCTTGTTGGATGGTGCGGATACAATGCATATAGTAAGGTGGGTCCCACGTGGGGCGCACCACATAATATATATTATATTAATATTATATATATATATATATATACACACTTGGTGGGTCAGATCGTCTAGGAGACTGGACGATATGGAGTAGGGACACCAGCCAATCAACTTCATCTCACCATCCACAGATGGACGGTGAGGATAGAAATAAATAAATCAAGGTGGGTCCACATCAGCACAACCCACCAAAGTTCTAAATCAAGCTGGTATTTGTTTTCCTGTCATCCAAACCATCCAACATGATAGACAGTCCAGCAAGGTGGACAGCAAATCCATCCCACCTGCTGGACGTTCTGGATCACCCATACATGGGCCAACAAACCCAAAAAAAAGGAGAGAGAGAGAGAGACAGAGAGAGAGAGACCTGTGAAGGGGAGGGACCCCGCCACTATGGGCCCTCCCTATACAATGCATACATTAAGTGGGTCCCACCACAAGTGAGCCCACAAGTATAAATCAAAGGTGAAAATCAGAAGATCACCCACCGATTCCGCTTCTTCTTGGATTTATGGCAAGCTAAGCACCTTGGCTCCTTCTTTGATGGTAGATGATGAAGGGTGAAGGGTTGAGATGAGGGATTGGGTGGTAAGGAGTGGGCCACACCTAGCTTCTCCTCTCCTTAGGATTTTTCTCTCATTGTTGCTTGGGATTTGGTGGTGAATGGGATGGGATGGAGTGATGTATGGGAGAGGGGGATGGGTGTTGTAAGAAAGGGTTGACTTTGGGGATGGGAGAGAGATTGGCACCATGCCTTGTTGGTGAGAGAGGGATGGGTTGTGTACTTGACTTGTGATTGATTGATTGATGTGATGGGTGGTAAGATTCTCTCAAAATCCGCAACGCGGGGCATTTCTGTAGAAAATACGTGGGCCCACAACTCCTGGCCTGGGTATCACATCGGCACATAAGACATGGCATTGGAACCGCGGTGACAGCGTGGTCGCTAGGGTAAAGTCTCCGGTCGAGCTAACTCAGATCTACGGGATATGACTTAGGGTCACGAGCAAATGCCGACTACAGATCGTGGGTGGCCAGAATTTGATGAAGGTTGAAGGGTTGAGATGAGGGATTGGGTGGTAGGGAGTGGGCCACACCTAGCTTCTCCTCTCCTTAGGATTTTTCTCTCATAGTTGCTTGGGATTTGGTGGAGAATGGGATGGGATGGAGTGATGTATGGGAGAGAGGGATGGGTGTTGTAAGAAAGGGTTGACTTTAGGGATGGGAGAGAGATTAAAGCCATGCCTTGTTGGTGAGAGAGGGATGGGTTGTGTACTTGACTTGTGATTGATTGATTGATGTAATGGGTTATAGAGATTTTCTCAAAATCCGTAACACGCAGTGTTTCTTTAAAAAATACGCGGGCCCACAACTCCTGGCCTAGGTATCGCATCGACACACGAGACACGGCATTGGAACCGCGGCGAGATTGCGGTCGCTAGGATAAAGTCCCAAGTTGAGCCGACTCAGATCTACGGGATATGACTTAGGGTCGCGGGCAAATGCCGACTATAGATCGTGGGTGGCCAGAATTCGACAGGGAGGACCGCGGGAGTCTACGGAATGGTATAGTCTAGGATATGGGTCTTACATGATGCATGACCACTTAATTGATCTCCATTGTGTAAGATTTATAACTCACATGTGTGAAAGCCTATAAATACCCACCTTCCCCCCTCATTTGATTCATTCAAAGCAAGGAGTTCCAGAGAAAATCTAGAGATTCTTCAGGTACTTCACGGTGCGATATGGGAGGAGCATAGAAGAAAAAGAAGTCTAAAAGAACAGGATAAGGACCTGTTGCACGACCACACAGTAGGGAACCATTGTGTGACTGCGTAATAGACAAATTTATATGAATATTGGAGATTTGGTGGTGTTCTCACACAAGATTCAAAATTCTCCGCAAGTCGGTCTTTCGTACTTATATTCTAAGCATATTAGTGTGAAACAAGGGGTCTCGAACCTGTGCAACTCTTTTGTCATTGTGACGGATGCTTCACAAGTTGGAATGCTACCGGAATCGCTATTAAACTATTTTTCCTATCTTTTATTACACTAATGAAATGGACTTTGTTTTGGAATTAAGTGGAACATAAGGAATGTAATACAAGTCCAGAATCAATAAAATGATTGATGATGATTGTTCTTCCATTTTCCTTTGTTATCATTGAACATAAATATTTCAATATGTGATACTTATTTCTTTATCGAAACAATCGATTCACTTAGTAACAAGTCGTGCTAATGGCCTCGATCCATAGTTCCTTACCTAACCCAGCATTGCTCAACATACTTTAGGCTCTCTTCAAGAAAGTTTGATTCATATGTTCCACTATACTATTCTACTCTGGTGTGTGCCTAACGGTGTTATGTTATATGATCCCCTCATCTTTACGAAACTAATTAAATTCCTTTGAAGTGAATTCTCCATCATTGTCTATCCTCAATACTTTCAATTTTTTCCTTGATTATTTTCTACAATCGCCTTCTATCACGCCCCAAACTCGAAAACCGGCCTCACAGAATTTTCGATCGCCGAATCCAGTGCCGATAGCCTCTATAGTACCCCATTCTCGGCTCCCGACACCCATATGCCGGATTCCGATCCTGGGATCCTATAAGGAGGATTTTCAATATGAATTTTTGCAAAGGAGCCTAAGCACAAGCATAACCAAGTCCCAAAATAACATCACCACATATCCACTATAATAAACCATTTGAGTACAGGTATAATGAAACTCCATAAAGATCACCGCACACTCTCACCTCAACATTGTTGCATCCTACCGTCACCTGCACGCAACAGTCGTACATAAGCTTACAACAAAGCTTAGAGGGTATGTGCATGTGTGCGCAACGTATGTACTAAGCATGCGATATCAGAGTAAGTGAAAATACTGGTAAGTCTATGAGTGTTATCAATCATACCAAGGTTATGCGATGCAAGGCCTACGTAGCCAAATGTCATATGCAAGATGCAATGCAAGCATGTCAATCCTCAACGAGTCCACATGTCAATATAGTTCATCTCTGGAACATCACCGGGGTCTAATACACTCCACACTGGCTACCGCCTCCCTATCCACACAACCAGCGAGTGGAAAAGGCCTCACTACCCGCCTAGCCAGTAGTTTGCCAATACCTACCCGGCTCATCGATACCGGACCCATTTACGAGCTGGTCAGACTCAGCCTAGCTTACAGCCCCCTCACTCAGGCGGATAAGGCCACACCCCTTTTAAAACCAACTACGACATAGTGGGAGCATCTCTTGGTACCAAAAGTGTTCTAGGACTTTCACTCAAGGACATCCTAAGTGCCCACAGTGCTAGAACCAAATATTTTCGGTATCCAATCTGACCATCCACCATATGCCTGTGGAGGCCACAACCCTGATATCGCTAGGGAGCCAAGTGATCATGTCACACAAAATGCAAGATACAGAGTCATACCAACCAACCATACATCAAACCTTGTGTACCGCGTGATCATATGGGGCAACTCTGTCTCACAAGGAGTCCCCTAAATAACTCAGCCCAACGACAAATGCTATGATCAATAATTCCTCACAACAGGCATACAAATGATGCGTATGGGCATGTTCATGATGTAATACTAAGCATGTTCTCAGTGTGTCCTATTAAACTAAGTACACTAGCATGATTATCAGATATAAACAATAATCAGCCTAAATACATGGTGGGGTCCATAGAAGGATGGCGGATCTAGCCCAAACATTTAGATAGGCTCTAAAGAATGGTTATACCAAACCTGATACTGCATATTCTTCCATCTATGACAAGGGGTGATGATGTACTCTGCTATAGACAATGGATGGCCTAGGCATTATACTTACAACAAGAATAGGCCTCATGGGTGAGTCTAATGGCTATACAACAAGGTGAGTTAAGAGGGTGAAACTATGTACAACGAGTGAGCTTACTCACCCTCTCTTATCTTGCAATAAACTGGGCCTTCCTATGGGACCCGATCCGTACACAAGGTCCTTTCCAAGGTTTGGATAATTCCTACAAGGTATGGTGGAAAGCACCATCATCAATGGGGGCCCAACGGTTTGGGTTAGCCCAATAAGAGGAGATGGAAGGTGGGCTTAACAATGGGCCCTAGGGAGGTTTACAGCGGTGGACATTTAACCACCATTGCCTCCTAGGGTGGGGCTCTTGGAATAAGAATCTGAATCACGATGAGGCCCTCGGCCCTCCAAATATCTAGAAAACAGATGGATAGCGTGCGCACATCGCTCACACATGGTGGGCCTCACAAGGAAGCCCACTGCCCTAAAAATGGGGAGTAATATGTATATAACACATAATCATAGTGGGCCTCATAAAGCAGCCCATGGTTGGGCGTATAACCTATAAATCGGGGTGGGCCTCTCAAGGCAATGGAGCCCACGACCCTAAAATGAATGGACAGAGTGTGTAGCACATACATCATGGTGTAGGGGGCCCCACAAGGCACTAATGGGCCCCACACATGCTGGACAACATGGATATAAAATACATACACAAAGGTGGGCCGATTGCTGGACATTCGGCCCACCAGCCTGGGGGCCTGCTGGACGTCCAGCAAATGGATGGCCTGGATAAATACATACACCTCATGGTGGGCCTACACATCACAATGGCCAACTGTTGGATGGTCAGTCCAGCAGCATCTTGGCCCAGTTGGGCATCTAGCCAATGCACGGCCTGGACTGAAACACATACATGGTGGGTCCCACTGGATGTGGGCCATCCAAGAGGTGGGCCGGCCGCTGGCCTCCCACAAACATCATAGTGGGCCTAAGGAGGTCCTAATGGTAATGTCAGCCCCACCTTTCCTACAGCGTGGTCTGCTGAGCGTTAGATTTAATCATTCTCGGGCCCATGGCCTGGAATGATATGAAAATTCTGGATGGACGGTGTGGATAGCATACACATCACAGTGCGGTCTGTTGAGGGTCGAATATTGCATATCAGACCCCAGTTATTGCCAGAATTTACAAACATAGTATTGTTTAACGGCCCGATTTAATCGTGTTTATGATACAGGCTGTATTTACAAGCTTGGACTGAAACAAGGTGCTAAAAGCAGAGATTTAACGGTCTGAAATTACCAAGGCAAGCGACGGACCCCAGGAGACCAAGATCGACGGATGTGCATGCCAGGGATTCAAGAAAATCCAGAAACTGAAGCTCAAATGTCCCGAAAGACATCCAGAATACAAGATCACAGGGTTCCCACCATCCGTTCAGCTCGAAAATTTATACATCGCCCGAGGACCATAAATTAACCGTACACGTCAAATTTCATCCGTTCAATCCCTGTGCAAGTGTCCCAACGGACAGATCAGCCAC
Organism: Magnolia sinica; assembly: GCF_029962835.1. Taxonomy (NCBI): domain Eukaryota; kingdom Viridiplantae; phylum Streptophyta; class Magnoliopsida; order Magnoliales; family Magnoliaceae; genus Magnolia; species Magnolia sinica. The sequence goes on from NC_080575.1 coordinate 54,161,306, forward strand.
TAAAATCATGATTTGGGGCCCACCAGATCTTTGGATATGTCTCAATTTTATTCTGAACCCCGTAAATGAGGTTCTAAAGAGGATGGACGGAGCAGATTTGTCACAAACATCTCCGTAGGACCTACATGTACAGTGTGTGTGCATGTACTGAAGTGCACCGGGCGTACACCGAATATTCAAAAGTCGGTCAGCAAGCGCTGACCGACCCTTCTTCTCAAATCCGGACTCTTTCACAGCAGCGAACGTGGGTCCACCGGTTCCTCTCAGTGGGGCCCACTCCGCTTCCAAAGCATCAATCGGGACCGTCCATTGTGTGCATAGGTGGGGTATTTACCTCACCAAGGTGGCCTCTTGAGACCAGGTAAGATGTTGCAGAATCCGAACCGTTAAAGGCATGATGAACGGCGAAGTAGAAGATATTATGGGCCACATAGAATTTGGTCTAAAAATAGTGATTCCCACCTGTTTTTTCGAGCAGAATCCAATGGACGGCTTGGATTTCCCAAAAAAACAGTGAAGTGGGCCCCACCATTGTCACAGCGTCAATGACGCTACTCTGTTTTGCGTCCGGAAAAGCCGGGATTTCCGTGCGGTTTTGGCCCACTATAGCTGATCAGAGGTATGATCCAAACCATCCATCGTGTACCTCGTCCAGAGATTTCCCAAGGGACGTTATCTATTTGGAAAGAATGTGAGGGAAGTGGAAGACTTTTTCTTCCGTTTTCTTGGCTGCGGAAACGCCTACGCACCGGCCTTGTTGTGTAAGGAGTCTCCCGGCTCGTGAAACTTCCGCAGGGAGTGCTGAAATCCCTCCCCGATGACAGTTCTATAAAGAGAAGGAAGGTGGAAGCAGAGGGGGGAGCACAGTTTTGGAGGGACGTGAGGAGTTGGGCTTGGACGGCTGCACAAGTGGAAGGAAGGAAGCTGGAGGCTGGAACAGGAGAGAGAGAGAGAGAGAGAGAGAGAGAGAGAGAGAGAGAAAGAGGAGAGAGGTTTTTCTAGACTTTAACACATTTGCTGTGTTCCTTCTTTTTCTTCTTTTTCTTTGGTTTATTTGTTTATTTTAGCCCATTCATGTGTGGCTAAACCCCTTAGCTAGGGCTAAGAGGTGAAGCCTATAGCGAGATGGGAGGTTTTACTCTTTGCTATTAATGTAAATTCATGGACTGAATTTGTTTTTATTTGATTATGGAAGGAATGTTTTTAGTCGTTAATGGTCTGTTGTGACTGAAATTACAATGGGTCTGCAATGGCCTTGAATATTTCCTTTTCCTTTTTTTTATGACGCCAGGAAGCCCTGTTGTTCACCATCGTCTCCTGGGCATGGTTGGATGATGGTACCCTTCCTAACTTTCATGCACTGTTGATTGGTTGGTAATTAGTTTAATCCTGTTGTTTGCTTTGTCTCCTGGGCATGGTTAGATGATGGAATTCATTCTAATTTATATACCTTTCATCTCTTGAAACCCAGATCAAGTAGGTTCAGTTTAAATTCCATAATTCTTAATGCAAGCATAAGATCTCCCTGATCTCTACAAGTGGATCCTCTGAATCCCTAGTTTCCTTCCTCTGAATTCCTTAAGTTTCGATAATTATTCCACCATTATTCATCAATTTACATTGGATTTATATTACATCTTTTTGCTAGTTCTATATCTAGTCAGTTTCAGATCACGTACAAGTTTCAGTCCCTGTGGATTCGACCTCGGTCTCACCGAGTTTATTACTACATCACAACCCTATACTTGGGGAGTGAACACGGTCCATACAGGTGGGCCACCCTGCCAAAGATCGGACTAGTATTTGTGTTTTCCTTTCATCCAGACAGCCCTGCATGACCGACCGGTCATGCAGGCCCATCCCTGGCCAATTAGGGCATCCACTTCCAGGACAGTAGGGATGAAATACATACATCATAGAAAGGTCCACGAATGGGTGGGCCACCCAACCCTGAATCAAGCTAATATTTGTCTTTTTCCTTCAACCAGGCCTGTATGACCTGACCAGCCATGCAGGCCTGATCTGGGCAGTAAGATGTGTCCTGCTTGGTGGATGGTTGGATGTCCCCCTAGTGGACAATGTAAATAAAATACATACATCATCAGGGTGGGCCTACAACAGGGGAGAGAGAGATACGTGTGGTGGGGGCGCTCCCCCACTATGAGCTCCCCTAGAGGTGTAAATACAATACATACAACATGTTGGGTCCCATTTCATGTGGTTCCTCAATAAAAAAAATCAGGGTGGGAATCCCATTCCCACCACAAAATCATGGTCTAAATGACCATTACCAAGTTAGATATCAAATAAACATCATGGTGGGGTCCATGGAGAATGGCCCCATCATGGATTACACGTATGTATCAAGGTGGGCCATTGGCCACACCTTTGGTCCCAAATGGGATCCATACCATTAACCGGTAGGCCCCACTTGGCCCATAACTAAAACTACAATCTAATCCCATAAACACCCACATATAGCTCTTCTTCTTCGCTCCTTAGAATCCTTAGCTCCTAAGCTCTCTTTTCAATGGTGGATGATGAAGTTTGGATAGTTGGATGGTGAGAATTGGGATAAGAAAATGGGTCTAGCACTTGGCTTCTTTTTCTCTCCTTAGGATTTTTCTTCACTTGGTTGCTAGGGAAATTGAGGGAGAAGAGATGGAATGAGTGAAAGATGGGAGATGTAAGGAGAGAGGGATGGGTGTGTAAGAAGGGATGGGATGGAAGGTATGATTGTTATTGATTTGGTTGCTAGGGAAATGGAGGGAGAAGAGATGGAATGAGTGAAAGATGGGAAATGTAAGGAGAGAGGGATGGGTGTGTAAGAAGGTATGGGATGGAAGGTATGATTGTTATTGACTTTTGGATGAGAGAGGTATGGGTAGAGATTCCTCTCTCCTAACCTGGAATCTTCTGGGATACGTTATGCGCGGTGTTTGCTCAAATTATTTGCGGGCCCACAACTCTTAGCCTAGGTATCACATTGGTACGCAACACGCAACGTTGGAATGCGGCCACGGTCCTGTCACGAGGGGTATGACTTTCGGGTTGAGTTGACTCAGGTCTTCGAGGTGCGTCTTAAGGTCACGCGCATTTTCTGTCTACAGGTCATGCGTCATTGGAACTCAACAGAGAGGTTCACCGGAGTCGGTGGAAGGGTATGGTACAAGGATACAGGTCTTATGGCTCTCCCCTCCTAATAAAAATTTTGTCCTCAAAATTTACACTATAACTCAACTAAATGAGCTCATAATGAAAGGGAAGAGAAATCATAGCATCATATATAATCAAAGACACAATACAAAATACAATCAAACATCGAAGAGATGGGGATAGCGCTCACGAATCTCACCCTCTTGCTCCTAAGATGCCTCATCTACACTATGATGACCCCACTGAACCTTCACCAAGGGAATGACCTTGGTCCGGAGGACCTGCTCCTTTCGATCAAGGATACGAACTGGTTGCTCAAAGAAGCGTCCTAACAAACCTCTAAAGGCTATCAATCTATTATGAGAATGATGTTTGACCCACACTTCCGCAACATAGAAACATGAAAAATGTTGTGGACGCCAGACAACTGAAGTGGTAAGGCAAACCAATAGGCCACGGCGCCAACGCACCCAATGATCTCGAAAGGTTCAATGAATCTTGGGACAAGCTTACCCTTCATTCCAAAACAAACCACACCCTTCATGGGTGAGACCTTGAGATACACATGGTCCCCAACGCCAAACTTCAAGGGACGACACCGACGATTAGCAAAACTCTTTTGCTGGCTCTGAGCTGTGCGCATCCTTTGCCTAATGATATCGATGGTCTCTGACGTCCTCTGCACAAGCTTGGGACCTAGGAGATGATGCTCTCTAACCTCGGTCCAGCAACTCGGAGATCTGCACGGCCTGTCATACAACGCCTCAAAAGGAGTCATGCCAATAGTCGCGCTAGTAGCTGTTGTTATACGCAAACTCAGCCAAACATAGGTGCTCATCCCAGCTACTCGAGAAATCGATCACACAAGCCCGAAGCATATCCTCAAGGATCTGGTTGACCGTCTTGGTCTGCCCATCAGTCTGTGGATGATACGCGGTGCTGAACTGTAAGGCAGACCTCATCACCTTCTGAAAGTTCCTCCAAAACTGAGACGTGAACCTCGGATGTTGGTCAGAAACGATCGAAACTGGAACACCGTGCAATCTCACAATCTCATCAATGAATAACCTAGCAAGACGGTCCAAAGGCCAAGACACACGAATCGGAACAAAGTGTGCTAACTTCGTCAAACGATCGATGACAACTCAGATGGTGTCGTGGCCGGGCTGAGTTATCAATAACCCATGATAAAATCTGTGGACACGTGCTCCCACTTCCACAACGAGACACTTAATGTCTGTAAGGGACCTTGGGGTCTCTGATAATTGGCCTTAACACGCTGGTGTTTCAACAAGAAATGAAAAGCATTTCATTTGGGGATTTATCATTCAATAATAACAAAGAAAATAGAAGAACATTCACCATAGATTTCATTAATCCTAAGTTTCAATTACATCCTCGTATCTCCCTTGATTCTGAAATAAAGTACAAAGAAGTAATGCAAGCGTGAAAGGAGAAATAGTTTAATGGCAATTTCGACAGCATTCTGGCTCATATCAATCATATCTCCATTGGAGATGAGTTGTGTGGGCCTTCTGTGCACTTCATCCCTCATTAACAGGATAAAGGAGTGTCAAGATCCCTTTGATACATCTAAATCGGCCTGAAGACCTGAGAAAATGTCACATATTGCTGCCTCAAAAGAGTACCCGTGCAACTCCTCCATAAGTTGCGTGGGCCCGCGCAACTCGCCAAGAGTAACGCGGCCCGGCCTTCTGCGCTCTACACTCTCTCTCCCTCTCTCCATCCCCAGTACCTGTCAGTGGCACTGGTCTTCCAAACATCTGATCCTACAAATGGGGGGTAGGGGGTATTTATAGGCTTTCGCATATGTGGGCCCTCGAATCCCATGCTATGGGCCCCACTTTACACCTTCTATCCAACCGTCTCTGAGGAGAGTAGTGCAGGTCAGCGCAATTATAACCTGTAGTCAGCACAACTCCCAATCCGCGCAACTCATGTTCCACGCAACTCCTGATCTGCACAATTTCATGATCCACGCAACTTGTCTTCTTCTTTCACTCTAATCTTTGACCTTCCTTCTTTGTCACTGATGTCTTCTCTTCTCTCAAAATCTCTTCTTCATTACTTGTGTTCTCAACAGTGCACAACGAGAACTTCGTACATTTTTTGTGCACCAACAGATGCCCCCTCGATCCTTCTTTGATTCGTATATGAAATCAAATAGAGGATTGATCTTCTTCTGTGCAAAAATCCTTTCCCAACAAATGACTCTTCATGAATGTAGAGCTGATTACATATCGAAAAAGGATCGCTTGAATAGAGAACCTCAATAGTTGAGTTCAAACGGGAGTGGTCGAAGGACGACTGGATGATCAAGCTCAACCAGAAGACTGAATGATCGCACTCAAATGGAAGACTAAATGATCGTGCTTGAACGGAAGACTAAATGATTGCACTCGAACGAAAGACTAAATGATCATGCTCGAACGGAAAACTGAATGATTGCGCTCGAATGGAAAACTGAATGCCCCCAGAAAGATGCACTGAGTGAATGCTTCAATAGGGAGGATAACGAAGCAACGAAAGCATTCTGTCTTTATAGTGGTCAATTAGATTGAACATCTTTCTACGAATAGTGCTACAATTACATCCTCCATAGTTTTAACTCCCTTATTTACATCATTCTCTTTTCATCGAAACTTGCTACTGTAACAGCTATAGTGATTCCATCCTTGAGTAACTTGATTAGAGAACTGTCTTTCAATGCTGCTCCTACTGCAATGATCTTTTCGATCAACTCCAACGACTCTTTCTTTGAACTCTATGGCTAGGGAACTGTTCTTTAATGCTGCTCCTACCATAACAATCTTTTTTATTGTCTCTTTTATTCATAGTCTGTATAATCCAAGATTTTGAATGATAATCTTTCCTACCAAATTAATCAGAATTAGTATCCTAAGATATTTGCAATTTCAGAATTGGTAAATTCAATATATATTAAAGGCTTTAAAATAATTGTAATATGTTGGCAATTCTAGAATAATTACGATGTATTGATGACTTTAGAATAATAAGGGATGCATATTAATTCTGAAATAATTAGTAAGCATAACAAGTTCATTTGAATGTTATTTCAATTTACAGTATAATATGACAATAATTCATTTATTTGCATTTTCCATGCTTGTCAGCATGCTTTGCATTGCATTCGTTGCATTCTCTATTTTAGAGTTCAATCGGACATAACTTCAACTGAATGTAACTTGACTGAACATACTTGACTTGACCAGCTCTTAAGTTATTGGAATGGATGTAACTTTAACTGAACGTAACTTTGACTGAACATACTTGACTTGATTGGGCTGAAGAGAGCAAACATAGTTTACCACCGATTTCAGGCTAGGCTCAAGCGAGCAATTATCGTTTACCACTGATTTTGGGCTAGGCTCAAACGACCAATTATAGTTTATCGCCTATTTCGGGCTGAGCTCAAGCGAGAAATTATAGTTTACCAACGATTTTGGGCTCTTTAAGTCATTGAAGCTTTACATATAGACCTGCTCAGGCGCTCACTGTTGCCATATATAGATGATAATGATAGGCCTTATGCGTAGTTGGCCATATAAGGCTTAGCTAGGCTGCCTTAAATGATAAGATACCATCGTTGTCATCAACTTCATATGTGGTTGGCCATATATTTCGCCACTGCCAATAAATTTCTGAGAACATTCCGTTTATATTTAAAGTAATGCATCAGCTCGGCAATGATAGCAATTTCGATAAGATGGGTTTGTATATATGATTGATGACGATAGCAATAGTTGCTAACTTTGGAGATAATCATCAACGTTTGGCAATTTTGGTGATAATCATTGACGTCGGTTGCAATCATCGACGCTTTGTAGCAATCATCAACGCTTGACCTCAATATGCTTGATATGCTTGAGAAGCTTTGCTTGAAAATAATATTTTGGAGCTTTAGAGCTTTATTTGGAACTTTCAAACTTTTGGAGTGTTTGTAATAATATTTCATAGTCAGTAATCATTAGAGATATCAACAATGGCTATCAGCAATGGCCAATGATATTTCGGTCATCGACAATGCTTTGTGATGTATTTATGTTTGTAAGAATAATTCTACCTGGTTAACCAATATAGCATCTCATCATGAGAATGTTATTGGGTTACTATCGCCTTATTGCTAATAATCGTCGCTTGCTGAAGATAATATATAGACTTGCGACTTCTATAGGGCTCTAGACGATAGTGTGCATATTGTAGCTATTTATATAATTATATCTGATCTGCCCCCTTTTAATTAAATGAGATTTTCTCTGAGAATCTTTACAATGAAAACTTTTTACCTTTTGAGAATAATAATTTTAATAGGATGAATATCCGCAGGCATTCCGATGCCCTATTCATGTTGATCCATGGCTTAATAAGTCTTTTCGATATAATCTTCAGTGATAATATACTAATTGTCTCATTTAGGATTTAAACTTGGCCCTGGTCTTGTAAGCGAACCACAGTATATCATCTTTCTTAAAGAATATATGTTGAATCTCTTCATGTCTTGATTGGCATTATAAGCCTGGTAATTGTTAATAATATGGAAATAATTGTCATTTCATAAGTCTTACAGATAATCAGCCAGAGCTCAGAAATAATTTTGCAATAGCCTTTTCCGAATATATAATTTTGAAAATAGTTTTATAGGCCGCAGCGATAATCCAATTGCAATAATAATCTCGGGCTTGAGTGTCGATATATAATAACTCAACCACAGTAATAATTTCGGCTCCTGTGCTAATCTGCATAAAAAAATAATAATAATATCGAAATCAACAATTACCTTTTCCGGGACGAGGTAGATTGGAAATTTTGTACAAATGTTTGGAAGAATATTCAGAAATTGTATCTTTATCTGATTTCTTTATTCATTGATCATTCTTCTTCATTACTTCACCAGAGAATGAAGGTTCATAAAGACCGAAATATTACTTGTCTTATTATGTTGTTTTCTTTCTTGAGAAACCATTAGGCTTGTCATTCCTCTCTTTCTGTCATGTTCTTCCATCACAATTTCTCCCTATCGATCATTTTTTGTACCTTTTTCCTGAGGGCATTACAATTTTTTGTATAATGTCTAAACGTTCGGTGATAATGACAATAATCCTTTCCTCTTGCCTTTTCAACCTCTCTAAGATGCTTCAACCGAGGTAATTTGATACTCTTCATAGCTAACAATTGATTCATCATGGGAAGTATGTCTTTTCTTACGAATACATATTTTATATGGTTTTTATTTTACCTAGACTTTTTATATGTCATCATAACCACACAACTATTTCTATCTTCTTCATCAATGTTTCTTTCGTCATCTTGATAATCTTCCTTATTTTCTTCTTTCTTAGTGATATTAGCTGATGTTTTATGAGAAACCTGGCATAGTGGCTTTATGTAAGAAGTAGACCCTCTTCCAATCATCTTTTCAAGAGCATAAGCCTTTGTAGCAAGATCACGAAAGGTTTGTATATCTCCACTAATTAGGATGCATGCCACTTTTGGTCTTTTACCTTCTAAACATAGCTTAACCTGTTCTAATTCTCCCAGAAGATATCGACATGATGCCCCCAAGTCTTTCCATCATCTGATGAATTCGTCAACTGATTCATCTTCTTCTTGGTGAATAGAGGCCAATTCGATCAAACTGACTTCTCTGTTGAAAGAGAAAAAGTTCAACATAAAGGCATCCTGCATCTGTTCCCAAGTATAAATATATCATGGAATCAAATCTGAATACCATCTGAAGGCTCTTCCTGTCAAAGATGACCCGAATAATCGAAGACAATATTGAGGAACTTTAGAGAAATTTCTCATCATTGTTATGAAGTGCATCATATGTTCTTCAGGTGATCTGTTCCCATTAAACTTCTGAAAGTCTAAGTGTTTGAAATCAGCAGAAAATGACACTTCTTCTATTTCAGGGGGATATGGTGTCTGGTATCGAAACCTTTTATTTTGATTTCGCTCCTTCTCTAGATGAATGGATTCGATGACCATCTGTCAGATTTCTTCTTGCGTTATGATTTGAGAAATATTAGGTGCAGGCCCCTGAAATATTACTGCCTGTAGTTGTGGCCTTTCTTCTAGTGGTTTAATGTTGTTCACAACAGCCACTGTTGGAAAATTAGAGACTTCTTTAGTTATGTGCTTATCTGGTGAAGGTTGGTTAGGCTGATTGATGTCTACCGATGAAACTTTTGCCTTCTTATTCTTCGATCATCTTGATATTGAAGGAGGAAGTGAGTGCTGCACTACTAATGTTGTCAAAGAAGATGAACTATTGTTTGATTCGAAACCAGCATATTGTCGCTTCGAAGGACTAGCTGACTCAAATAGTGGTGTTCTTAATGCATGAGTTTGCTTGAAATCTTTTGCAAGAGGTGCCGTGTAACATCCCAAATTTTTTTCCCAACTTGGCGATGGACGTCCTTAGGCAATAGGTCATTCATAACACCTTATCGACTTCTCAAAACTCAATCTCAAAGTCTCAAATCCCCTTTCAACCCATTTCCTTCAAAATCTCACCTTTCACACCTTATTCTTCAAATTTTTTCTCTCAGTACTTTCATATTAGACACAAATCCTAAAGCTCAATGAATAAAGAACTATAATTAAACTAAAATTTACTATAAATAGTAATAATAAAAATAAAATAGACTTTAGACCATTAACCTGATGGAATCTTACAAAATAATTAGGTTATTTGGATATCTTAGCTTCTCCTACCCCAAAATCATATATTGCATGTCAAATAACTCATTCCAGTCTATAAGATACACTTTTTTTAAGAATCGAGTGGCGGAATCACCACCAAGACCACCAGAGGGGCATGGCGCCAAATTTTAGTGGACCCTCGCTGCAATTTTCTACATTTTTTGACCAACTTCAAAAAGTCATGTCTCCCTCAATATAACTCCGATTTAAGTGATTCAAAAGCCAAATTGAAGCTTGATAAGTCTAATTTTATATAAAAATAAGTAAAAAATAAAATAAAAATTTTAATATAGTTAAATCTAGGTTGATGTGACAACTATCTAAAAATTATTAGTTCGGATAGCTGCTACTTCCAGAATTTTTAGAATTTTTCTAGAAAATGAAATTTAATGAAATTTGGTGAAGATAAAGTAAACTTGATGATGAAATATTAAAAAAATAATTAAAATAATATACTAACTAAAACTACTAAAAAGGGACATAGAACTACCCTAGGACCTTATTCTGTTATAATTAGGGCAGAATTTAGTTGAGTACTAAACTAAATAATTGGTGGATTTAACTCGAACCACCATTTCCACAAATGGAAAGACCCAAAATAATTAATACCATTGACTCAACATCCTTTAAAAACTTAGGAGAAATCCCAAAAGCATATCGCTCTCGGGAGTACATTGAAACTCCGTATCGGACCTAGACCGCACGTTGAAGGTCTGATGACCGCGAAACTATAGGGTTATGATGGCCTTATTGGGCTTGACGACCATCGTGAGAATCGAGCTCAAATAGTATCCAGAACCGCATAACTTGAGCCCTGAGTATAGTATGTGAGAAACACGAATACCTTTGAAAAATGAAAAGAAACTTAAGTGAATTGGGTCATTCACTTACGGGCGAAATTAAAGACTTTAGACTGTCAGTTTCTGACCGAACTTCACTCATGGATCAAGGAAATTTCCTTGCACATATCTGTACACTTGTGGCCCTGATCGAGTGACAATGACCGTTGATCTGATACGGGTCCTTCACGGTCGATCGGTCTATCTAATCGCACCGAAATCACATCCTGGCATAGATCCATTGTTAGGAAACTTACCCTATGATGCATGTGAGTAGTGGGCCTCCCTATGAGCCCTGTTTGTCAAAAACAGACGCCTTTTGGATATAAACTAAGTATATCATTGCCCTAGGGCCATTTGCATCACTTCTGGGCCTATATATAGCCCTTAAACCACCCCATATTTCTCCCATACGATTTTCTCTAAACCCTAGGAGAGAGAAGAGAGAAAAGAAGAGAAAAGAGTAAGGAAAGAAGAGAGAAATAGAGAGATCATTGTTGTGATTCTTTTCCGCTACTCCACGTGTTGAATCACCTCTCTTGTTTCACTACACGATCCATCTCAACAACGATTTGGGTAAGAAATCCTAACCCTAATCTTTATTTAGATATTTAAATAGAGTAATTGACAAAATAGCTAACCTATTTCATTGTTTAGGTGCCCAATGTTCCGTTTTCAGGAACGTAGTGTTTGAACCGCGTCCGAATCGAGTATTTTGACAAAAGGTGCGGACTATAAATGCTTAGGTTATGGTTTTCAATGCTTTCAATGTCAGTTAATGGTTTATATCTGACTTGATTGTTACCATATTGTCTTACACACACTGATTACGATATATTTTACATGTATGAGATATGTTGTACAAAATATGCATTTCATGTGTTTGTTGAAATGTCTGAATAAACATGTAAACATGATTTATACTTGTCATGCCTTCTAATTTAGAATTCATCGCTGTTATATGCATGTTAACCTCTCTGCATAAGGATTTACTAAAATAAGTGTTGTAACTAACCTAGTTTATGTATTGGGTAAAGAGTAGCCTAAGTGTTTGACAAATTGTTTGAATAAGAAATTATGATGATTTGTATTTATTAAGTATTTATTAAGAGTATTAAGAATACGATTCTCAATCAATTTATGCATGTCTAGTTTCCTTCATGTAAATCTAATTTCATCTACGCGATTTATGATGGAATGTAAGTGTTAGGTATATACTTAATGTGTATAATAAAATGCTCAAATGAGAGATTTGTTTGGATTGATTGCCAATTGCTGGAATTACTATCATGTGTTTACTTGTTACATCTGAGTAGAATTGGGGCTACGCCGTAGTCCAGGCAATCGGTAATGATTCCCGTTGAGTGGCCGAGTTAATCTCGCCACATTTGATGCGTTCGGTGAATTCAGGTCGTATGACGATTATCGACAGTGGTTAGGCCATGGGGAGTGCTTACGTCTCCATGTCGATTAATTCGGCGTACGCTCATACCAATCGAACTTGTCTAATAAACCGATCGGCCTATTATGTATTTACCATGTATGGACATCACTGCTTAAATCTAAGGTACCACATACCAATGTTAAGGCCCGTTTCAACCATGGCATCATGATCCACTAAGACTCATGATTCGGCATGGTGGTATGGGACACCGTGGTCGAGCTATCAGCCTACGCTGGGATGACAAGCCTCCCCGTAGTGACCAGTGAGCAACCCAAACTCGTGAGCCGAATACAGTGGTATAAGACACTGTATTTAAGCTGTCGGCCTGCGCTGAGGTGACAAGCCTCCCCGTAGTGACCGCGAGTATAAACTTTTGAATTTGCCTATCTACTGCTTTTCATTAGGGGTGATGCCCTACAACTTGCCTATCGCATGTGGTTAACTAAGATTGACGACCCTAGATGGATCTTTCGGTTGAGTAAATGATATAAAGGGAGGTACCTTAGCTTTCCAAATCTGCTGTATGAATAAGCCTAACTAAGTACCTGATTAACACGACCATGCACCGCATTACATGTGCTTTGGAGATGAAGGGCAGGTTTAGGGAGTTTGTCATGCACAAACAGTTGATGAAGTCGCTTGTGAGGGAGCTTCGTGCGAGGGCATACATCATTACTACATACCATCCCTGCATTAATAAGAGTAGTTAGGAAATGCTTGTTGTATTGCTTTGTCATTACTGCTTGATTGAATTGATAACATGTCAACCTTTACTTTATAACTACTCATTCCCACCTGGGATGGTGTGTTAAAACACCAACCAAACTATGGTTTAGATGTAGGTACTAAGGTAGTCTATTCTATGGAGCAAGACTACATGGATGAGGAGGAGTTCTCCTACTTTCAATTATTAGGTGGGTTGATGTAGACCTCATGTTGATATACAGGGAACACTGGGATTTTAGTTTAGTTGAACACTTTACATTTCCCTTTTTGTATATTTTGAAACAATACTTGTATATATTCAGCCTGGTTACATACTCATACTCTGGAGTTGGTAAAACACCCACATATTTAAATATATATGTTTCAGTCTTCCACTTGCTTAATTTAATTATATCCAGAGTATGATACGTTGTTTTAGTATAATCTCACTCATGCTTAACCCATTAATATGGGCGAAACTTGAACATTATCATCCATACTACATAAGTGATGTGCTGGATCTCGAGAGTGGAGCTTTGCTCGACCCCCGAAATCTGGGATGTTACACCCCGTGAGAGAACATTCACTAGAAGCGATGGCTTTCTCTTTATTCTTCTAAATTTATAATGATTCTGTGGAAGATGTCTTTACGGTTGTAGTCGGCGGTATTGGAAGACCTTTTGGAGTGACGGGCCTTTCTTTTTTCTCGAATGAGATGATTACATGACTGAGGCGGGACTGCGTCTCACAACACTTCGTATAATCGACCCTGTACTTTGTGCGATTATGCTTCTTGTGTGGGTAGATCGAACTTTTTGTCTTTTAGATGTCACAGCTATCCATCCTTCATCGTCCTGTCATGTTGTCATCAAAGAAGAGACCATTCCGGACATCACTTGACATTGCTTATCCTTGATCATAATTGATTTAACCTCCTCTGGTACTTTCTGTAGTAGTGATTGCATGTTGTCGATGTAATCCATAACAAATCCATTGGGTGTGAAATATACAACCACGTTAGTTGGGAGAAATGACATTGCTATTGTATAAAGACGAAATACCTGTCATTTAAAACATAGTATCAATTAAAATAAAATTGTACTTTATTTTAGAGATGAAGGGGAGGATGTTCCCGTTCAGGGTCTTCATTTTGGCGACTGCATAATGCCAAATAGTGATGAAAATCCTCTAAATAATTTCTAAGTTATCATTGAATAATAGCATTCCCTAGTGGAGTCGCCATTTTGTTTCGACAAGAAACGAAAAGTATTTCATTTGGAGATTTATCATTCAATAATAACAAAGAAAATAAAAGAACATTCACCATAGATTTCATTAACCCTGAGTTTCAATTACATCCTCATATCTCCCTTGATTTTGAAATAAAGTACAAAGAAGTAATGCAAGCATGAAAGGAGAAACAGTTCAATGGCAATTTCAGCAGCATTCCAGCTCATATCAATAGGAGATGAGTTGTGCAGGCCTTCCGTGAACTTCGTCCCTCATTAATAGGATAAAGGAGTGCTAGGATCTCTTTGAAACATCTGAATCGGCTTGAAGACTTAAGAAAATGCCACATAGTGCTGCCTCAAAAGAGTACCCATGCAACTCCTCCATGAGTTGCGTGAGCCAAGGAGTTGCACGGTCCCACACAACTCTCCAGGAGTAGCGCGGCCCAGCCTTCTATGTTCTATACTCTCTTTCCCTCTCTCCATCCCCAGTACCTATCAGACTCACTAGTCTTCCGAACACCCGATCTTACAAATGAGGGGGTAGGGGGTATTTATAGGCTTCCACACGTGTGGGCCCTCGAATCCCATGCTATGGACCCCACTTTGCACCTTCTATCCAACTGTCTCTGAGGAGAGTAGCGCGGGTCAGCACAGCTATGATGAGTTGTGCGGTCCCGTGCAACTCATGCTTCCGTGCAACTTGTAGTCCGCACAACTCCCAGTCCATGCAACTCATGTTCCGCGCAACTCCTGATCTATGCAATTTTGTGATCCGCACAACTTGTCTTCTTCTTTCATTCCAATCTTCAACCTTCCTTCTTTGTCTCTGATATCTTCTCTTCTCTCAAAATCTCTTCTTCATTACTTGTGTTCTCAACAGTGCACAATGAGAACTTCGTACATTTTTTATGTACTAACAGCTGGCATGTGTCACACTCAACCATAAAACTGCAATCTGGTGCTTCATCCCCATCCAAAAATACTGCATCATCATGTCACAATACGTCTTCATGGAGCCGAGGTGGATAGTAAACCTCGATCGATGTGCCTCGGTCATCAAATCTCTGCGCAACTCTGGAACGTCCGGGACACACAATCGGTCTCTAAAACGAAGTCCACCATCAGACCCAACCAGCCAATCTGACTGCTCCTCATATGCGGCCTCTGCTTGGTAATCCTGTAATGAATGATATGTCTGCTGAGCCTCGATTACCCTTACGACAAGAGAGGATTGAATTGACAAGCTTGATAACTGAATGATTGCAGACTGTAGACTAAACTCGAAGTCATACTCGGCTACATCCTTGAGCATCCTCCACTCCTGGACCATCATATGTGTCACCAGGTCCCGTGGCTGATGGCTAAGGGCATCTTCCACCACGTTCACCCTGCCAGAGTGGTACTGAAGATCGAAATCGCAGTCCTTCAGGAGCTCCATCCAGCATCTCTACCTCATGTTCAACTCTAACTGCGAGAAGAGATACTTCAAGCTCTTATGGTCAGAGAAGAGCTTAAACCTAACCCCATAAAGATAATGCCTCCACACCTTCAGTGCGAAGACAACTACAGCCAACTCTAGATCATGCATGGAGTAGTTCTGCTCATGGACCTTGAGCTGGCGAGACACGAAGGCCACAAGCTTCTTGTGTTGCATCAGGACAGCACCCAAGCCAATATGCGAAGCATCGGTAAAAACCACGAATCCTTCACTCCTAGAGGGAAGAGTGAGGACTGGTATGGACGTAAGACAGTCCTTCAGCTCTGCGAATGCTCGCTCACATGTGTCGCTCCAAACGAACTCAACGCCCTTCCCGGTCAACCTAGTCAACGGGGCTACAATACGGGAGAATCCCTCAATGAAACATCGGTAGTAGCTTGTTAAACCAAGGAAACTGCAGATCTCGGACGAATTCGTGGGCTGGCCCCACTGACACACGGCATTAATCTTCAAAGGGTCCACTATGAACTTCACCTCCTCCTGCCAGCACTCGTACTTCTGCAACTTCGCATAAAGCTGATGTGCACGGAGGGTCTACAGGTTAATCTCCAACTGCTGCTCATGCTCCTCACGGGTCCTTGAATATATCAAGATGTCCTCAATGAATACCATAACAAACTGATCAAGATACGGACGGAAGACCTCGTTCATCAATTGCATAAACACTGCGGGAGCATTGGTCAGTCTGAAGGACATGACCTGAAACTCAAAATGACCATAGTGAGTCCTGAACGCTGTCTTCAGGGTATCCTCCTATCACACACAAACTTGATGATAACCAGACTGCAGGTCTATCTTCGAAAAGAACTGTGCCTCCTGCAGCTGATCGAACAAATCATCAATCCTTGGAAGTGGGTACTTGTTCTTAATCGTGACCTTGTTGAGCTCATGGTAATCAATGCAAAGCCTCAACGAGCCATCCTTCTTCTTTACGAAGAGTACCGGCTCTCCCCATGGAAAACTACTCGGACAGATAAAGCCCAACTTGTGTAACTCATCCAACTGCTTCTGCAGTTCCCGCAATTCCAACGGTGTCATACGATACGGGGCCTTTGAAATAGGCATGGTACCGAGCACGAGATCGATCTGAAACTTAGTGTGCTGGCGAGGTGGTAACTCCGAAATCTCCTGAAACACATCGGGAAAACCACAGACGACCGGCAGTTAGTCAATACACATGGCAACTGGCTCCTCAACGTCACAAGACATGAGGCAAGAAAGCTGCTCTCCTCTGGGCTCAACTATGAACTGGAACCGCGGTATGCCAGGTATACAAAATGTGATTGTCCTCGTGGCGTAGTCTAATATGGCATGATACTCGACGAGCCAATCCATGCCTGAGATGATATCAAACTCGGACATTGGCATAACAAACAGATCAGCGGGAAAAAAGGTCTCCCCTACCAGAATGGGGCAAGATGAGAAAACCTGGTCTAACACTGCGGTCTTCCCCAAGGGCGTAGATACTGACAAACCCTCACGAGCAAACTCTAATGGCAAACTGGTTGATCAACAGAAATCCTTGGCCACAAAGGAATGCGATGCACCTGAATCAAACAATACATGAGCTATGCATGATGAAACGAGGAGTGTAGCCTCGACAACCCCTCCTGATGACTGAGGGTCTTGCTGGGCTGCATAAAATCTACCCTGAGCCTACTAAGGAGGTGCATGTCCCCTCTACGGTCACCACTGCTGCTGCTGCTACTATGGTGGCCTGAACTGCTGCCTCTGCTACTGCGAGGAAGGTCTCACTGGCTGTTGTTGTTGCTACTGCGGGGCCTCTACGACAGGTGTTGTTGTTGCTGCTGTTGGGGATGGGGATACTCGTTCCTACGAGTCCTGTCGCACCGCATCCAAAGCAAGCACCTGGTAGTTGTCCTGGTGGTGGTGCTGGAGGTGCGGCTGGTGCTTAGAAAGCTGGGTAGGCCACGCAGCGGTTGATGTTACTGCTGTTGGGAGCTACCGGAGGGGGCCTTCCTCTTTCGGTCTCCTATTTGCTCACGGACCCTCTGCGAATCGACCCAATCTGCATCATATATTTGGGCCCGCTGCACGACCTGCTCAAATGTCAAGAGCATGTGTCCAATGACACGTCTCTAGAGGCTAAAACGCAAACTGTTCTCAAAACGGCGGGCCTTCTGCCCCTCATCCGCTACCAGGTATGGTACAATTCTTGATAACGCGATGAAACAGGCCTCATACTGAGACACTGACATGTCCCCCTACACAAGAGTCTCAAACTCAAGTGCGCACTGCTGACGGACGTAGTCAGGGAAGACTTTCGGTCAAACCGGTTAACAAAATCCTCCCAAGTCCACTCGAACTCGGCCCCTGGCGCTCAAGAGACCGATGCCCACTAGTGCTCGGCCTCACCCTGAAGAAGAAACATAGCCAACAGAACCCGTTGCTAAGTCGTGCACCTCTTAGTATCGAAGATCTTCTCGACCTCCGATCTCCATCGCTCTGCTGCCGTCGGGTCGGGCTCTCCCTGGAAACGAGGGGGATTAAGCCGCACAAAGTCTCATAGAAGGGAGCTCGCATGCTCCTGCTCAGTCTAAGCTGGTGTAGCAGTGGGTCACCTACCCTGCCTCTAAAGAATTGCGTCATCACCTGTAGCATCTTCTGAAGTTAATCCATGCTCACAAATATAGTCGGGGCCACACTAGTCTCCGATATGGGAGCCCCTCTGGTCGCCCTCTTAGGTGTCATATCCTAAAGGAAGGAACAAGGGACCTATTAGCCTTGATTACTCTCAAATGCACACACATTAGGGAGCTATAAAAGAAAGTTGCCAAGTTATTTGAAGTCGGGGAAATAATCATTCTAAGTTCATATCAGATATGTGATGTTATCTTTATGTATTCCCAAGTTAGGCTCTGATATCAACTTCTGTCACACCCTAAACTTGGAAACCGGGCTCACAGAATTCTCGATCGCTGAATCTAGTGCCGACAGTCTCCATAATACCCCATTCTCGGCTCCCAGCACTCATATGCCAGATTCTGATCCTGGGATCCTACAATGAGGATTTTTAATATGATTTTTTTATAAAGGATCCAACTACAAGCATAACCAAGTCACAAAACAACATCACCACATATCCACTATAATAAATCATTTGAGTATAATGCAGAAAGGGAATATATAGGTATAATGAAACTCTAGAAAGATCGCCGCACACTCTCGCCTCAGCGTTGCTACGTCCTAGCGTCACCTGCACGTAACTGTCATGCATAAGCTTAAAACGAAGCTTAGAAGGTTTGTGCGTGTATGCGCAATGCATGTACCAAGCATGCGATATCAGAGTAAGAGGAAATACTAGCAAGTCCATGAGTGTTATCAACCATACCAAGGCTATGTGGTGCGAGGCCTACGTAGCCAAATGTCATATGTAAGAAGCAACACAAGCATGCCAATCTTCATCGAGTCCACATGTCAATACATTCATCTCTAGAACATCATCGGGGTCTAGTACACTCCACACTGGTTGCCACCTCCCTATCCACATAACTAGCAATTGGAAAAGACCTCACTACCCTCCTAGCTAGTAATTTGTCAATACCTACCTGGCTCGTCGATAGCGGACCCATTTACGAGCTGCCCAGATTCAACCTAGCTTACAGCCCTCTCACTCGAGCGGATAAGGCCACACCCCCTTTACAACCAACTATAACATAGTGGGAGACGCGGCCTACTAGTATTCGACACTCGTGCGCTCATGAATCCACTTGGTCTATACATTAGAGCATCTCCTGGTACCAAAAGGATTCTGAGACTTTCACCCAAAGGACATCTTAAGTGCCCACAGTGCTAAAACTAAATATTTTCAGTATCCAATCTGACCATCCACGATATGCCTGTGGATGCCACAAGCCTAATATTGTTGGGGCGCCAAGTGATCATGTCACACAAAATGTGAGATGCATGAGTCATACCATCTAGCCATGCATTAAACCTGCGCGTACCACGTGATCATGTGGGGCAACTCCATATCACAAGGAGTCCGCTAAATAACTCAACCCAACAGCAAATGCTATGATCAATAATTCCTTACAACAGGCATACAAATGATGCGTATTAGTATGTATCATGATGTAATACTAAGCATGTTCTCAATGTGTCCTAGTAAACTAAGTACACTAACATGGTTATTAGATATAAACTATAATTAGCCTAAATACATGGTGGGGTCCATAGAGGGATGACGGATCTAGCCCAAACATCCATATAGGCTTTAAACAATGGTTATACCAAACCTGATACTACATATTCTTCCATCTACGACAAGGGGTGATGATGTACTCTCCTATAGACAATAGATGGCCTAGGCATCATACTTACATCAAGAATGGGCCTCATGGGCGAGTCTAATGGCTATACAACAAGGTGAGTTAAGAGGGTGAAACTATGTACAACGAGTGGGTTTCCTCACCCTCTCTTATCATGTAATAAATTGGGCCTTCCTATGGGTCCCAATCCTTACATAAGGTGGGCTCCAAGGTTTGGATAATTCCTACAAGGTATGGTGGAAAGCACCATCATCAATGGGGGCCCAACAGTTTAGGTTAGCCCAATAAGGGGAGATGGAAGGTGGGCTTAACAATGGGCCCTAGGGAGGTTTACAGCGGTGGACATTTAACCACAATTGCTTCCTAGGGTGAGTCTCTTGGAATAAGAATCTGAATCACGACGGGGCCCCCGGCCCTCCAAATATCTAGAAAATGGATGGACAACGTGCATACATCTCTCACACATGGTGGACCTCACAAGGTAGCCCACTACCCTTAAAAAATGGGGGAATAGTATGTATATAACACATACATCATAGTAGGCCTCATAAAGTAGCCCACGGTTGGGCATATAACCTATAAAGCGGGGTGGGCCTCTCAAGGCAATGGAGCACATGAAAAGGCCTAGCTATATGTCCTAGAGGGGGGGTGAATAGGCCTATGCCAAATTTAAAATAATAACAGCGGAATAAAATAAAAAAAATAGCCAAGAAAAGGAAAGATAATAATTCACAATACAGAATGTAAAGCAATCACAAAATCTAGTTGTTCTAAGGACAACCTTTCACCATAAAAACCAAGGGTTTATGGCAGGACAACCTTACTAGAACAATTAGAGAATTAAAAGCTAAAACTGTAAAGGAACAAAAAGGAAAAAAGTAAGAATTGAAATCTAAACTATTACAATATTCCCCACAGTGCTTGAAATGTAAATATTACAATATTCACATTCACACATACATCTCACAATTTTGAATGATAAATGATATAAAAATTAAGCAAACATTCAAACCACAATACACAAAGAATTATAGTGGTTCGTCTGTGTGTTCACCAACTATTAAACAACAGCCACACAGATTACTACTCCACTCCTAATATCCTCACACAGGAGATATCAGCGTTCACAATGAAAATAGGTTTCACATGTTCACTTAAAACCTTCACAATTGTGTCTTTCAATGGGCTTACACAATTCAAAAACCCCACTTCTGAGTTTTCCTGGCTCTCCTCAGATAACCAATAGATTGAGATTTTTCTGGCTTAATCTCAAACCAAAACCAAAATGATGGAAATTTACAATACAATAAAATACCTGGATTTCTCCTTTTGCAGTAGCCCGGAAGAACCAATCGGAGTAGAAGTTCGAATGTGGAAGTTCAATGTCCAATACTCACTTTCAAATGGTTCTAGGTTCTAATTGATTTTAAATTAAATCAGTTGGGCTAGCTATATTTGATTTTGATTCCAAGAAGGAATATAACAATTCCTCTTTTCAATTCAGATTGGAATATAGAAATAAAATCAAATTAATAAAGCTAACAAAAGAGAATATTAAATATGCGTAATGTAGCTTAAAAATGAACACAAACTTATATCAGTGTGATGCCTTAATTTTACTTGAAATTTGATATGAAACTTTAAAATTCGTGTTCTATTTATAGTTGCAAAAATCGCATCTACGACTGGTCCTGAGGACACTATGACTAATCGTAGACCAAACAGATTTTTGAAATTTTAAGCGCGATCGGATAAAACCATTTTACAATTGGTCGTAGGGTGTCCACGACCGGTAGTGAGCCCTCCACGACTGGTCGTGAGCATCCTATGACTGGTCATGAGGCACCAGATTTAGTCATTGGAGTTTGAGTCGAAGGTGCACGACTGGTCCTTGAACAAGTCATCACTGTTCATACGACCGGTCGAGAAGTCTCCAGGATTGGTCGTAGTTCAACCAAAAAATTCTGAAAAATTGCAACATCTTAGGACTGGTTTAGGAATTTCTTGGACTGTTGAGCCAGAGCTAGGACTAGTCAAATAGAGTTCAGGACTAGTCTTAGAACAGTCCAAATACATGTAAAGTAATTCAATTTGAATTATGTATACAAAATGACCTACCCTAAGGTCAATCTAAGGTTAATCATACCTTGAAAGTGAGGTATAAACATTGAAACTTCATTTCTTCAGATGATAGTTGACCTTTGAAGATTGTGAAGCTTGAGATCTCTCTACTTGATGTAACTTTGAGCTTGAATTGTTCTAGAGCTTGAATTACACTTCATCTTGCGTTGTACACTAACTTGAGTCTTTGAACAAGATCACTTCTTTCGTTGTAGCTTGTACTTGCATTTCTTGAAATGGTTTAAAGTAGTTCTTCATTCTTGACTTGAAGCAAAGTGTTCAGAGAGGTGATGCAATGTTTGATCATATATACCACTGAGCTACACAAGACATAGATTGATGTTTTGGCACCATAAAATTTGACAACCAAAGGAGCATAAAACCATAGCACTTACAGCCCACGACCCTAAAATGAATGGATAGAGTGTTAGCACATACATCATAGTGTAAGGGGCCCCCATAAGGCACTAATGGGCCCCACACATGCTGGACAGCATGGATATAAAATACATACACGAAGGTGGGCCGATTGCTGGACGTTCGGCCCACCAGCCTAGGGGCCTGCTAGATGTCCAGCGAATGAACGGCCAGGATAAATACATACACCTCATGGTGGGCCTACACATTACAGATAGGCCCCACCAGATGGACAATGTATTATATAACACATGCATCACAATGGCCAACTGCTGGACAGTCAATCCAGTAGTGTCCTAGCCCAGCTAGGCGTCCAGCCAGTGGATGGCCTGGACTGAAACACATACATGGTGGGTCCCACTGGATATGGTCCATCCAGGAGGTGGGCCGGCCGTTGGCCTCCCACAAACATCACAGTGGGCCTAATGAGGTCCATGCAGGTGGGCCAACCTGTCAAAGATCAGACTAGTATTTGCGTTTTCCTTTCATCTAAACGGTCCTGCATGATCGACCGGTCATGCAGGCCCATCCCTGGCTAATCAGGGCGGTCCACTTGCTGGACAGCAGGGATGAAATACATACATCAGGGAAAGGTCCATGAATGGGTGGGCCACCCAACCCTGAATCAAGTTAATATTTGTGTTTTTCCTCCAACCAAGCCTATATGACCTGACCGTCCATGTAGGCCCGATCTGGGCAGTAAGATCAGCCATGCTTGGTGGACGGTTGGATGTCCCCCTGGATGGACAGCGTAAATAAAACACATACATCATCAGGGTAGGCCTACAACAAGGGAGAGAAAGAGAGATACGTGTGGTGGGGGAGCTCCGCCACTATGAGCTCCCCTAAAGGTGTAAATATAATACATACAACATGTTGAGTCCTAATTCATGTGGGCCCTCAATAAAATAAATCAGGGTGGGAATCCCATTCCCACCACAAAATCATCGTTTTAATGACCATTAACAAGTTAGATATCAAATAAACATCATGGTGGGGTCCATGAAGAATGGCCCCATCATGGATTACATGTATGTATCATGGTGGGCCATTGGCCACACCTTGGGTCCCAAATGGGATCCATACAATTAACCGTTAGGCCCCACTTGGCCCATAACTAAAAACTACAATCTAATCCTATAAACACCCACGTATAGCTCTTCTTCTTAGCTCCTTAGAATCCTTAGCTCCTAAGCTCTCTTTTCAATGATGGATGATGAAGTTTGGATGGTTGGATGGTGAGATTTGGGGTAGAAAAATGGGTCTAGCACTTGGCTTCTTTTTCTCTCCTTAGGATTTTTCTTCTCTTGATTGCTAGGGAAATGGATGGAGAAGAGATGAAATGAGTGAAAGATGGGAGATGTAAGGAGAGAGGGATGGGTGTGTAAGAAGGGATGGGATGGAAGGTATGATTGTTGTTGACTTGGTTGCTAGGGAAATGGAGGAAGAAGAGATGGAATGAGTGAAAGATGGGAAATGTAAGGAGAGAGGGATGGGTGTGTAAGAAGGGATGGGATGGAAGGTATGATTGTTATTGACTTTTGGATGAGAAAGGTATGGGTAGAGATTCCTCTCTCCCAACCTAGAATCTTCCGGGATACATTGTGCGTGGTGTTTACTCGAATTATTCGCGGGCCCACAACTCCTGGCCTAGGTAACACATTGGTACGCAAGATGCGGCGTTGGAACCGCAGCGATGGTGCGGTCGCGGGGGTATGACTTTCAGGTTGAGTTAACTCAGGTCTTCGGGGTGCATCTTAAGGTTGCGCGCATTTACTGTCTATGGGTCAAGGGTTGCAGAAACTCGACGGAGAGGGTCGGCAACCCATGACCTAGGCTAGTTCTAGTTATTCATATTTCAATTTAGATCTATAAGGAAAGGAGGAATCTGTCAGTACGACTGGAAGGATGATCAGAACCTATCGCACGGCCGGATTTTAGGTTTCAAGTCCACATAACCTATCCGCCTTGGCGATGAACATCAAAAGCTTCGAAATGCTACCAAAATCGTTATCAGACTGTCTTATCTTTCATTCATTGCGTAAATTGATTGTACTTTATTTTCAGAATTAAGGGAATGCAAGGATGTAAATGAACTCAGAATAAATAAATATTTTGTGATCATTATTCTGTCATCGAATTCTTTGTTATCATTGAATAATTCCCCCAAATCAAATGCATTCATTTTTTGTCAAAACAGTTTGCACAAAGTGTTTGAATCTTCATAGTTTATGCTCGCAAGCTGTTGGAGTCTTCACAGTTTGTGCTCGCAAGTTATTGAAAACTTCACAGGTTGTATGCGCAGAGTGTTGGAGTCTTCACAGTTTGTGCTTGCATGTTGTTGGAGTCTTCACAGTTTGTGCTGGCAAGTTGTTGAGCAATCACAGTTTGTGCGTGCAACTTATTGGAGTCATCACAATTTATGCTCGAAAGCTGTTGGAGTCTTCACAATTTATATGCATAAATTGTCGAAGTCTTCACAATTTGTGCTCGCAAGCAATTGGAGTATTCACAATTTGTACTCGCACGTTGTTGGAGTCGTCATAGTTTGTGCTTGTAATCTAATGGAGTCTTCATAGTTTCTGCTAGCAAGTTGTTAAAGTCTTTACAATTTGTGCATGCAAAGTGTTTGAGTCTTCACAATTTATGCTCGCAAGCTGTTGGAGTCTTCACAGTTTATGCGTGCAAATTGTTGGAGTCTTCACAGTTTGTGCTCGCAAGCTATTGAAGTTTTCATGGTTTGTGCTCGCAAGCTAATGGAGTCTTCATAGTTTGTGCTCGAAAGCTATGGTAGTATTCAAAGTTTGTGCTTGCAAGCTGTTGGAGTCCTCAAATATTGTGCTCACAAATTATTGGAATCTTCACAGTTTCTGCTCGTAAGCTATTGGAGTCTTCACAGTTTATTCTTGAAAGCTGATGGAGTCTTCATAGTTTGTGCTCGCAAGCTGATGGAGTCTTCACAGTTTGTGTTGGCAAGTTGTTGAAGTCTTCACAGTTTGTGCGCGCAAAGTTTTTGAGTCTTCACAGTTTGTGCTCGCAAGTTGTTGGAGACTACACACTTTATGCACGCAAATTGTTGGAGTCGTCACAGTTTGTGCTTGCAAGCTCTTAGAGTCTTCACAGTTTACGCACTCAAATTCTTGGAGTCATCATGGTTTTTGGTCACAATCTGTTAGAGTCTTCATAGTTTGTGCATGCAAGCTGTTAGAGTCTTCACAGTTTATGCTCACAAGTTATTGGAGTCTTCACAGTATGTATGTGCAAATAATTGGAGTCTTCATAGTTTGTGCTCGCAAGTTGTTGGGTCTTCATAGGTTGTGCGTGCAGTGTTGGAGTCTTCACATTTTGTGCTCGCATTTGTTGGAGTCGTGACAGTTTGTGCTCGCAAGTTGTTGGAGTAATCACAGTTTGTGCGCGCAACTTGTTGGAGCTGTCACAATTTGTGTTCACAAGCTATTGGAGTCTTCACAGTTTGTGTGCATAAATTGTTGTAGTCTTCATAGTTTATACTCCCAAGCTATTGGAGTGTTCATAGTTTGTGCTCACATGCTATTGGAGTGTTCATAGTTTGTGCTCGCAAGCTGATGGAGTCTTTACTATTTCTGCTCGCAAGTTAGAGTCTTCACAGTTTGTGCATGGAAAGTGTTTGAGTCTTTACAGTTTGTGCTCTCATGCTATTGGATTCTACACAGTTTGTGCATGCAAATTGTTTGAGTCATCACAGTTTGTGCTCGCAATCTGTTAGAGTCTTCACAGTTTGTGCCCGCAAGCGTTGGAGCTGTCACAGTTTTTAGTTGGAGTCCTCATAATTTGTGCTCGCAAGCTATTGGAGTCTTCACAGTTTGTGCTCGCAAGCTGTTAGAGTCTTCACAGTTTATGCGTGTAAATTGTTGGAGTCTTCAAAGTTTGTGCGTGCAAGCTGTTGTAGTCTTCACAATTTGTGCTCTCAAGTTGTTAGAGCAATCATAGTTTTTGTGCGTAACTTGTTGGAGTCGTCACAATTTGTGCTCACAAGCTAGTGGAGTCTTTATAGTTTGTGCTCGCGAACTGTTGGAGCCTTCCTAATTTGTGCTTACAAGCTGTTGGAGTCTTCATAATTTGTGCTCGCAACATGATGGAGTCTTCACAATTTCTGCTTGCCAGTTGTTGGAGTCTTCACAGTTTGTGCACGCAAAGTGTTTAAGTCTTTACAATTCATGCTCACAAGCTGTTAGAGTCTTCATAGTTTGTGCATGCAAATTGTTGGTATCGTCATAGTTTTTAATCGTAAAAGGTTGGAGTCTTCACAGTTTGTAAGCGCAAGTTGTTGGAGTCTTCACAGTTTGTGCTCACAAGCTGATGGAGTCTTCACAGTTTGTGCGCGCAAATTGTTGGTGTAGTCATAGTTTTTAATCGTAAGCAGTTGGAGTCTTCACAGTTTGTGCTAACAAGCTGATGGAGTCTTCATAGTTTGTGCGTGCAAATTGTTGGACTTTTCACAGTTTGTGCTCGCTTGATATTGGAATCTTCACAGGTTGTGCGCGTAGAATGTTGGAGTCTTCACAGTTTGTACTCGCACGGTGTTTGAGTCTTCAAGTTTGTGCACGCAAGCTGTTGGAGTATTCACAGTTTGTGCGCGACACTTGTTGGAGTCGTCACAATTTATGCTTGTAAGTTGTTGGAGTATTCACAGTTTATGTGAGACACTTGTTGGAATCGTCAGAATTTGTGCTTGCAAGTTGTTGGAGTCTTCACAATTTGTGTGTGCAAAATGTTGAAGTCTTCACAGTTTGTTCTCGCAAGATGTTGGAGTCGTCACAGGTTGTGCGCGCAGTGTTGGAGTCTTCACAGTAACTGCTTCAAGCTATCGGAGTCTTCACAGTTTGTGCTCGTAAGCTATTGGAGTCTTCAGAGTTTATGCACGTAACTTTTTGGAGTCGTCAAAATTTATGCCCGTAAGCTGGTGGAGTATTCACAGTTTGTGCATGCAACTTATTAGAATCATCACAATTTATGCTCGCAAGCTAGTGGAGTATTCACAATTTGCGCGCTCAACTTATTGGAGTCGTCACAATTTATGCTTGTAAGCTGTTGGAGTCTTCACAGTTTATGTGCGTAAATTGTTAAAGTCTTCATAGTTTGTGCTCGCAAGCTGTTGGAGTCTTCACTGGTTGTGTGCAAAGAGTGTTAGAGTCTTCATATTATCTACTCGTAAGCTGTTGGATTCTTCATAGTTTATGCTCGCAAGCTATTGGAGTCTTCACAGTTTGTGCTCGTAAGCCGCTGGAGTCTTCACAGTTTGTACTCGCAAGCTGCTGGAGTCTTCACAATTTGTGCTCGACAGTTTTTGGAGTCTTCACAGTTTGTGCACGCATAGTGTTCGAGTCTTCACAGTTTCTGCTTGCAAGTTTTGGATTCTTCACAGTTTATGCTCACAAGTTATTAGATTCTTCACAGTTTATGCTCACAAGTTATTAGATTCTTCACAGTTTATGCGCGTAACTTGTTGAAGTCTTCACAGTTTATGCTCGCAAAATGTTGGAGTCTTCACAGTTTGTGTGCACAAATTGTTGGAATCTTCAAAGTTTGTGCTCGCAAGCTATTGGATTCTTCATAGTTTATGCTCGCAAGCTGATGGAGTCTTCGCGGTTTGTGCTCGCATGTTGGTGGAGTCTTCACAATTTGTGCTCGCAAGCTGGTGGAGTATTCACAGTTTGTACGCGTAACTTGTTGGAGTCGTCACGATTTTTTCTCGCAAGTTGTTGGCGTCTTCATAGTTGGTGTGCAAAATTTTTTGAATTCTTCATAGTTTATGCTCGCAAGCTGTTTGACTCTTTGCAGTTTGTTCTCACAAGCTATTGGAGTCTTCACTATTTATGCTCGTAAATTGTTAGAATCTTTACAGTTTGTGCTCACAGGCTATTGGAGTCTTCACAGTTTGTGCTTACAAGCAGTTGGAGTTTTCAAAGTTTGTGCTTGCAAGCTATTGGAGTCTTCATAGTTTTTGCTCGCATGTTGTTGGAGTCTTCACAGTTTGTGCACGTACAGTGTTTGAGTCTTCACATCTTTTGCTCGCAAGCTATTGGAGGCTTCACAGTTTGTGTGCGTAAATTGTTTGAGTCATCATAGCTTTTAGGCGCAAGCTGTTGGAATCTTCACAGTTTGTGCTCGCAAGCTGTTTGAGTCTTCACAGCTTGTGCTCACAAGCTGTTTGAGTCTTCACGATTTGTTGGTGCAAATTGTTGGAGTTTTCACAGTTTTTGTTAGCAAGTTGTTAGAGTCTTCACAGGTTGTGCGTGCAGAGTGTTGGAGTTTTCAGTGTTTGTGCTCGCATGTTGGTGGAGTTGTCAAAGTTTGTGCTCGCTAGTTGTTGGAGTATTCATAGTTTGTAAGCGTAACTTGTTGGAGTCATCACAATTTATGCTCGCATGGTGTTAGAGTCTTCATAGTTTGTGCTCACATGCTGTTGGAGTTTTCCAAGTTTGTGCCGCTACTTGTTGGAGTCGTCACAATTTGTGCTCGCAAGTTGTTGGAGTCTTCACAGTTTGTGTGCATAAATTGTTAAAGTCTTCACATTTTGTGCTCGCAAGCTGTTGGAGTGAGCAAGCTATTGGAGTCTTCTCAGTTTATTGTCGCAAGCTGTTGGAGTCTTCACAGGTTATGCGCACAGAGAATTAGAGTCTTCATAATATCTGCTCGCAAGATGTCCGAGTCTTCATGGTTTTTGCTCACAAGTTGTTGGAATCTTCTCAGTTTGTATTCGCAAGTTGTTGTAGTCTTTGTAGTTTGTGTTCGCAAGTTGATGAAGTCATCAAAGTTTCTACTGGAAGGTTGTTGGAATCTTCACAGTTTGTGCACGCAAAGTGTTCTAGACTTCACAGTTTTTGCTCGCAAGTTATTGGATTCTTCACAGTTTGTATGCATAAATTGTTGGAATCTTCACAGTTTATGCTCGCAAGCTATTGAAGTCTTCACTATTTATGCTGGCAAGCTATTGTAGTTTCATAGTTTGTGCTCGCAAGCTGATGGAGTTTTCATAGTTTGTGCTCGCAAGCTGATGGAGTCTTCACAATTTGTCCTCGCACACTATTAGAGTCTTCATAGTGTGTGCTCACAAGTTATTGGAGTCTTCACAGTTTGTGCACACAAATTGTTCGAATCTTCACTGTTTGTGTTCACAAGTTGTTGGAGTCTTCATAGTTTGTGCTCGCAAGCTGTTGGAGTCTTCATAGTTTGTGCTCGCAAGCTGATGGAGTCTTCACAATTTCTACTCGCAAGTTGTTTGTGTCTTCACAATTTATGCGCATAAAGTGTTTGAGTCTTCACAGTTTGTGCTCGCAAGCTGTTGGAGTCTTTACAATTTATGCCGCAAGCTTTTGGAGTCTTCATAGTTTGTGCTCGCAAGATGATGGAGTCTTCACAGTTTCTGATAGCAAGTTGTTGGAGTATTCACAGTTTGTGCTCGCAAGCTGTTGGAGTCTTCATTGTTTGTGCTCACAAGCTATTAGAATCTTCACAGGTTGTACGTGCAGAGTGTTGGAGTCTTCACAATTTTTGCTCGCGTGTTGTTGGAGTCTTCACAGTTTGTGTTGGCAAGCTGTTGCAGTAATCACAGTTTGTGCGCGCAACTTGTTCGAGTCGTCACAATTTGTGCTCGAAAACTGTTGGAGTCTTCACAGTTTCTGTCACAGATTATTGAAGTCTTCACAGTTTGTGCTCGCAAGCTGTTGAAGTATTCACAATTTGTGCTTGCAAGCTGTTGAAGTATTCACAATTTGTGCTCGTAAGCTGTTGAAGTATTCACAATTTGTACTCGCAAGCTATTGGGTTTTCATAGTTTGTGGTCGCAATTTGATGGAGTCTTCACAGTTTTTGCTAGCAAGTTGTTGGAGTCTTCACAGTTTGTGCATGCAAAGTGTTTGAGTCTTCACAGTTTGTGAGCGTAAATCATTGGAGTCTTCACATTTTGTGCTTACAAGCTGATGGAGTCTTCATAGTTTGTGTTCGAAAGCTATTGGAGTCTTTAGAGTTTATGCGCGCAAGCTATTGGAGTCCTCACAGTTTGTGCTCACAAATTGTTAGAATCTTCACAGTTTCTGTTCGCAAGCTGGTGGAGTCTTCACAGTTTGTTCTCGCAAGCTAATGGAGTCTTCACAGTTTTGACTAGCAAGTTGTTGGAGTCTTCACAGTTTATGCATGCAAAGTGTTTGAGTCTTCACAGTTTGTGCTCGCAAGCTGTTGCAGTCATCACTATTTGTGCGCGCAAATTGTTGGAGTCATCACAGCAAGGTTTGTGCTCGTAAGCTGATGGAGTCTTCATAGTTTATGCTCGAAAGCTATGGGAGTCTTCAGAGTTTGTGCTTGCAAGCTATTGGAGTCCTCACAGTTTATGCTCGCAAATTGTTAGAATCTTCACAGTTTCTGCTCACAAGTCGTTGGAGTCTTTACAATTTGTTCTCGCAAGCTGATGGAGTCTTCATAGTTTGTGCTCACAAGCTGATGGAGTCTTCATAGTTTGTGCTGGCAAGTTATTGGAGTCTTCACAGTTTGTGCGTGCAAAGTATTTAAGTATTCACAGTCTTGGAGATTGCAAAATTTGTGCGCGTAAATTGTTGGAGTCGTCACAGTTTGTGCTTGCAAGCTCTTGGAGTCATCACGGTTTGCACGCTAAAATTGTTGGAGTCATCAAAGTTTTTTATCGTAAGCTATTAGAGTCTTCATAGTTTGTGCACACAAGCTGTTGGAGTCTTCACAGTTTGTGCTTGCAAGCTGTTGGAGTCTTCACAGTTTGTGGGTGTAAATAATTGGAGTCTTCACAGTTTATGCTCACAAGCTATTGGAGTCTTCACAGGTTGTGCATGTAAAGTATTGGAGTCTTCACATTTTGTGCTCGCATGTTGTTGGAGTCTTAACAGTTTATGCTCGCATGCTGTTGGAGTAATCATAGTTTGTGCACGCAACTTGTTGGAGCCATCACAATTTGTGCTGGCAAGCTATTGGAGTCTTCACAGTTTTGTGTGTAAATTGTTGAACTCTTCACAGTTTGTACTCCCAAGCTGTTGGAGTCTTCATAGTTTGTGCTCGCAAGCTGTTGGAGTGTTCATAGTTTGTGCTCGTAAGCTGATGGAGTCTTCACTGTTCTTGCTTGCAAGTTGGAGTCTTCACAGTTTGTGCGCGCAAATTGTTGGAGTCGTCACAGTTTGTGCTCTTAAGCTATTAGAGTCTTCACAATTTGTGCTCGTACGCGTTAGAGTCTTCACAGTTTGTCGCGTAAATTGTTGGAATCGTCACAGTTTTTGTTTGGAAGCTATTGGAGTCTTCATAGTTGTGCACACAAGCTGTTGGAGTCTTCACAGTTTGTGCTCGCAAGCTGTTGGAGTCTTCACAGTTTGTGTGTTCCAATTGTTGGAGTCTTTAAAGTTTGTGCGTGCAAGCTGTTGGAGTCTTCACAGTTTGTGCTCGCAAGCTGTTGGAGCAATCACAGTTTGTGCGCGCAACTTGTTAGAGTCGTCCCAATTTGTGCTCTCAAGCTGCTAGAGTCTTCATAGTTTGTGCTTGTGAGCTGTTGGAGTCATCCCAATTTGTGCTCACAAGCTGTTAGAGTCTTCATAGTTTGTGCTCATAGGCTGATGGAGTCTTCACAGTTTGTGTGAGCAAATTGTTGGACTCTTCACAGTTTATGTGCGAAGAGTGTTGGAGTCTTCACAGTTTGTACTTGCATGGCGTTTGAGTCTTTAAGTTTTTGCACGCAAGTTGTTGGAGTATTCACAGTTTGTACGCGATGCTTGTTGGAGTCGTCACAAGTTATGCTCACAAGATTTTGAGTATTCACAGTTTGTGCGCGACACTTGTTGGAGTCGTCACAATTTGTGCTCGCAAGCTGTTGGAGTCTTCACAGTTTGTTCTCGCAAGCTGTTAGACTCATCACAGGTTGTGCGCACTAAGTGTTGGAGTCTTCACAGTAACTGCTCGCAAGCTATCGGAGTCTTCACAGTTTGTGCTCGTAAGCTATTGGAGTCTTCAGAGTTTGTGCGCATAAGTTTTTGGAGTTGTCACAATTTGTGCTCACAAGATGTTGGATTCTTCACAGTTTGTGTGTACAAATTATTGAAGTCGTCATAGTTTGTGCTTGCAAGCTGTCAAAGTCTTCACAGTTTTTGCTCGCAAGCTATTGGAGTCTTCACAGTTTGGGTCGTAAGCTATTGGAGTCTTCATAGTTTGTGCTCGCAAGCTGTTGGAGTCTCCACAATTTGTGCTCGACAGTTGTTAAAGTTTTCACAATTTGTGCTCGCAAGTTATTGAATTCTTCACAGTTTGTGCACGTAAATTGTTGGAGTCTTCACAGTTTGTGCTCACAAGTTATTAGATTCTTCACAATTTGTGTGCACAACTTGTTGAAGTCTTCACAGTTTGTGCTCCCAAGCTATTCAAGTCTTCATAGTTTGTGCATGCAAATTGTTGGAATCTTCAAAGTTTATGCTCGCAAGCCTTTGGATTCTTCATAGTTTGTGCTCAGAAGCTGATGGAGTCTTCACAATTTGTGCTCGCGTGCTGGTGGAGTCTTCATAATTTGTGCTCGCATGCTGGTGGAGTATTCACAGTTTGTGCGCATAACTTGTTGGAGTCGTCACAATTTGTGCTCACAAGGTGTTGGCATCTTCACAGTTTGTGTGCACAAAATTTTAAATTCTTCATAGTTTGTGCTAACAAGATGTTGGAGTCTTCGCAGTTTGTGCTCGAAGCTATTGGAGTCTTCACAGTTTGTGCTCGCAAATTGTTAGAATCTTCACAATTTATGCTCGCAGGCTATTGGAGTCTTCACAATTTGTGCTTGCAAGCAGTTGGAGTCTTCACAGTTTGTGCTTGCAAGCTGATGGAGTCTTCACAGTTTTTGTTCGCAAGTTGTTAGAATCTTCACAGTTTGTGCGCGCATAATATTTGAGTCTTCACATCTTTTACTCTCAAGCTGTTGGAGTCTTCATAGTTTGTGCACGTAAATTGTTGGAGTCATCACAGCTTTTAGTTACAAGTTATTGGAATCTTCACAGTTTGTGCGTGCAAGCTGTACGAGTCTTCACAGTTTGTGCTCACACGCTATTTGAGTCTTCATAGTTTGTGCATACAAATTGTTGGAGTTTTCACAGTTTGTACTAGGAAGCTGTCGAAGTCTTCACTGGTTGTGTGCACAGATGTTGGAGTCTTTAATGTTTGTGCTCGCATGTTGGTGGAGTCTTCAAAGTTTGTGCTCGCCAGCTATTGGAGTATTCATAGTTTGTGCGCGCAAATTATTGAAGTCTTCGCATTTTGTTCTCAGAAGCTATTAGAGTCTTCTCAGTTTATTGTCACAAGCTGTTGGAGTCTTCACAGGTTGTGCGCACAGAGAGTTGGAGTCTTCACAATATCTACTCGCAAGTTGTCCGAGTCTTCATAGTTTTTACTCACAAGCTATCGGAATCTTCTCAATTTGTATTCGCGAGCTATTGTAGTCTTTGTAGTTTGTGTTCAGAAGCTGATGGTGTCTTCACAGTTTGTGCACACAAAGTGTTCTAGTCTTCACAGTTTGTGCGTGAAAGTGTTTGAGTCTTCACAGTTTGTGCTAGCATGCTGTTAGAGTCTACACAGTTTGTGCATGAAAATTATTGGAGTCGTCACTGTTTGTGCCCTCAAGATGTTAGAGTCTTCACAGTTTATGCTCGCAAGCGTTAGAGTCTTCATAGTTTGTGCACGTAAATTGTTGGAGTCGTCACAGTTTTTGTTTGGAAGTTGTTGGAGTCTTCATAGTTTGTGCACGCAAGTTGTTGGAGTCTTCACAGCTTGTGCTCGCAAGCTGTGGAGTCTTCACAGTTTGTGCTTGTAATTTGTTGGAGTCTTCAAAGTTTGTGCATGCAAGCTGCTAGAGTCTTCACAGTTTGTACTCGCAGGCTGTTGGAGCAATCACAGTCTGCACATGCAACTTGTTGGAGTCGTCACAATTTGTGCTCGCAAGCTGCTAGAGTCTTCATAGTTTGTGCTCGTGAGTTGTTGGAGTCATCCCAATTTGTGCTCACAAGCTGTAGGAGTCTTCATAGTTTGTGCTCGCAGGCTGATGGAGTCTTCACAGTTTCTGCTTGCAAGTAGTTGGAGTCTTCACAGTTTGTGCGTGCAAAGTGTTTGAGTCTTTATAGTATGTGCTCGCAAGCTGTTAGAGTCTTTCACAGTTTGGGCGCATAAATTGTTGGTGTCATCACAGCTTTTAATCGCAAGTGGTTGAAGTCTTCACAGTTTGTGCGCGCAAGTTGTTGGAGTCGTCTCAGTTTGTGCTTGCAAGCTAATGGAGTCTTCACAGTTTGTGCGTACAAATAGTCAGACTCTTCACAGTTTGTGCGCGCAGTGTTGGAGCCTTCACAGTTTGTACTCGCATGGTGTTTGAGTCTTCAAGTTTGTGCACGCAAGCTGTTGGAGTATTCACAGTTTGTGCGTGACAATTGTTAGAGTATCACAAGTTGTGCTCGCAAGCCGTTTAAGTATTAACAGTTTGTGCACGACACTTGTTGGAGTCATCACAATTTGTGCTCGCAAGCTGTTGGAGTCTTCATAGTTTGTGTGTGAAAATTGTTGAAGTCTTCACAGTTTGTTCTCACAAGTTATTGGAGTCCTCACAGGTTGTGCGCATAGAGTGTCGTAGTCTTCACATTAACTACTCGCAAGCTATCGGAGTCTTCACAGTTTGTGCTCGCAAGCTACTGGAGTCTTCAAAGTTTGTGTGCGCAACTTTTTGGAGTCGTCACAATTTGTGCTCGCAAGCTGGTGGAGTATTTGTTTTGACAAGAAACAAATGCATTTGAATTGGGGGAATTCATTCAATGATAACAAAGAAAGAATAAGAAAACAATGATCACAAGATATTTTATTCAGTCTGAGTTCATTTACATCCTCGCATACCCTTGATTCTAAGATAGATTATAATGAATAGGCACAATGAATGAAAGAGAAAGTAGTAGTTTAATACCAATTTTAGCAGCATTTTGACGCTTTTGAAATTCATCGCAAAGGCAGACGAGTTATGTGAAATCAAAGCTCTTGATTCCACAGACTTTAGTTGTGCGGGTGCACAATTGAGGAAACGCCTGTGGGCCGCATGGTATTCCAGCAAAAGGGTTGTGGTGCAGGAGGCGTCTTCTCAAGGGGCATTTACGTGGATAGGCACAAGGAGATTTTTCTCCAGGAACGTTTGCATTGATATGCGCAAGTGCTTCTCTAGAGGGCTTTGCGCAGTTCCGCACAAAGGCTTCTCTTCACTTCTTATCTTTAACGTCTTCTTGGCTTCCTCCCTTCTTGTCCTCCTTCCTTCTTGTCTTCCAACCAACAACCCCTCAAATATGGTACAGGGAGGGGTATTTGTAAGCATCCCTCTCTTATATAGTGGTGATCACCACCACTTTTTTCTTCATACAACTTCCACCCTCCTTCCTTACATAGTGGTGTTCAACCATTTTTCCTTAGGGCGTTGGGAGCGAGGAAGTGCGGCAGATGGGTCACGAAGCATTCAAGCATAGCCACGTGTCAACGCAGTAGAGATGAAAGAAATGGCAGCAATCTAGTAACATCCTCAGCATCTCTCCATCCTTGTAATCACAGAGACAGATGAAGCAGATAGAATCGTCGGCATGATCCTTGGAGTTGCAGAAGGAGAACGTTGCAGAGAGAGAGAGAGATGGAGGGAGAGTGAGAGGGAGATCGAGTGGAGAGGGAGAGGTGCAGAGAGAGAGAGAGAGAGAGAGAGTTGGGGTGGTGAGAGGAGCACAAATGAATTTAGGCTGCGTTTTTTTGTTTTTATAGGGCCCCTTTGTCAGCAGCCAGTTTTGTAACCCCAACCATCGGATATGCCCATTTTTCTTATAGTGCCGATACATGGAAATATAACTAGACTATCTAAAGGGCTAAAATTTATCTTTTGGTGCTTATGTCAGTTACAAGTAAATGATAAATAACCTGCTGACATCCACTAGGTGTGCCTTTTGCATGTATGCATGTATGCTCACCTAAGCACGTGCGCACCTTTGCACATGTGTCATGGGTGTCCAATCCGAACGGTCCATGCGTTGCGATATCCGCTGAAACCCCAAGGGAAAAATTTTCACCCTGATCTTAAATTATGGTGGGCCATAACAAAGAAAAATGTAAATTAAGGGAGGAAACTAATTTCATTTTTCATGGCACACCATAGTTTGGGATCAAAGTAAAAATTCAGCCCAGGGAGTTTCATGAGGTGGTTTTTCACGTGGACTGTTCAAATTTTAGAGTCGCATTACCTATGATGAGTTCTCAAAAAAGTTCACACATGCGAACTGGTGCGCAGCTGAGCATTCGGCATATAGAGTCAAGCTCACCTACGCACGTTCGCACCTTTTCACACCTGTCATGGGCGACTCATCCGAACCATCCATGTGACGCGGAATTGTAAGTGTTATGGGTTCTTACTCCTTTGATTGTCAAATTTTATTGTGCCAAAACCACAGTATGTGTCTTGTGTAGCACATTGATATATTTGTTCAAGGTATTGCATCACATCTACAAGGATAATGCTTCAAGTCAAGAACAAAGATCTACTTCAAGAAATGCTAGATCAAGTACATTGATTCACCTTTAAGCTTCAAAGTTTAATGATTTTAAAGTGACATCAAGACTCAAAGTGAAGCACAATTCAAGTATTACAAAGTCAAGCTTCAAAAGATCTCAAGTACAAGCATTATGAACTTCTACGATCGTCCATCATCTGAAGAAAAGAAGGTTCAATGTTCATACTTCATGGTTAAGTATGAAAGACCTTAGATTGACCTTAGGGTAGGTCATGTCAGATGCATAAGTCAATTGGTTATTTTATAAGTGTTTTGGTCCGTTCTAC
Source organism: Magnolia sinica (assembly GCF_029962835.1). Classification (NCBI taxonomy): domain Eukaryota; kingdom Viridiplantae; phylum Streptophyta; class Magnoliopsida; order Magnoliales; family Magnoliaceae; genus Magnolia; species Magnolia sinica. Next base: position 54,198,620 of record NC_080575.1, read on the forward strand.
GACTAGTCCTGGACTCTGTTCGACTAGTCCTAGCACTGGCTCAACCAGTCCAGGAAATTTCACGACCAGTCCTAAGTTGTTGCAAATTTTTGGAATTTTTTGGTTGAGTTACGACCAGTCCTAGAATCCGCTCGACCGGTCGTGTGAACAGTGCACGACTCGTTCTTGACCAGTCCTGCAGCTACGACTCAAACTTCAGCAACTATTCCTAGCTCCTCACGACCAGTCGTGGTCAGGTCACGACCAGTCGTGGAGGCCTCACAACCGGTCCTGAAGTACCTTGACCAGTCGTGGAACGGTTTTATCCAATCACACTCAAAATTTCAAACATCAGTTCGTTCTATGACCAGTCGTAGTGTCCACAGGACTAGTCTTAGACATGATTTCTTCATCTATAAATAAAGCATAATTTCAGAGTTTGATATCCAATTCAAATAAAATCAAGGCATCACTCTAAGAGATAAGTTAGTATTCATTTTAAGCTAAATTGTGCTCATTTGATATTCTCTTTTTATTAGCTTTTTATATTTGATTTTGTTTCTGCATTCCAATCTGATTTGAAAGAGGAATTGTGATATTCCACATCTTGGAATCAAAATCAGATAGAGCTAGCCCAACTTGATTTAATTTAAATCAATTAGAACCTAGAACCATTTCAAAGTGAGTATTGGACATTGAACTTCTATATTTAAACTTCTACTCTAACTTAGTTCTTCCGGGCTGCAACAAAAGGAGAAATCCAGGTATTTTACATTTGTGTAAATCTTCTATTTTTGGTTTCTTTTGAGATTAAGCCAGAAAAATCTAATTGTTTGGTTTATCTAAGGTGATCCAGAAAACTCAGAGTGGGGTTTTTTTTAATTGTGTAAGCCCATTAGAAAGACACAATTGTGAGGGTTTTACCTAAACCTGAGAAAAACCTATTTCATAGTGAACACTAATATCCACTGTGTGAGGATATTAGGAGTGGAGTAGCAAGCTGTGTGGCTGTTGTTTAACAGTTGGTGTACACACAGGCGAACCACTATAATTCTTTGTGTTTGGATGTGTGATTTATTTTTTATATCTTTTATCATTCAATATTGTGGGATGTATGTGTGGATGTGAATGTTGTAATCTTTTACATTTCAAGCATTGTGGAGAATGTTGTAATAGATTAGATTTCATTTCCTTGTTATTTATTCCTTAGTATCTAGTTTGAGTTTTTGATACAAAGACATTTCTAGGAATCAGGTTGTCCTACCATAAACCTTGGTTTTTGGTGTAAGATTGTCCTTAGAACAACATTTGTATCAATCTCTCAATACTCATACATTTGAGATTGCTTTACATTTTCAGTATTGTAGTTTGTTTAAAGTGTTATCTTTCATTCATTTGTTTATAAGGCTATCTTACAATTTAAATTTTGTTGTTATTAATTTAAATTTGGCATAGTCCTATTCACACCCCCCCCCCCTCCTCTAGAACATATAGCCTTGGCCTTTTCAAGTGGTATCAAAGCCAGCTAATCGATCTAAGCTATTTATAAGATATTAAATTTTGATAGCCTTTCAGTCACTAGACCTCCACGAATTGATGGCACCAATTATGCTTATTAGAAAGCCAGAATGAGGATTTTCTTAAAATCCATGGATGAGAGTGTGTGGCAAGCCACAGTGACCGAATGGACCCCTCCTACCATTGAAGTAACTGGTATCGATGGATCCAAATCTATGAAAATCTCACTTTATTTTTCTTGGACCACTCTTCAGAAAAGTGAGAGTAGTGCCAATGCAAAAGTACTAAATGCAATCACTTACGCATTGTCACCGGATGAATTCAAGAGAATTATATCCTGTGATATTGCAAAGCAAGCCTGAGATATTTTAGAAATGACACATGAGGGAACATCTATTGTTAAGAAATCTAAAGTCCAAATCCTCACAACCAAATTTGAGGAAATACGTATGGAAGAAAATGAAATGTTCATGGACTTCTATACAAGATTGAATGACATTGTGAACTCTATGTGGGGTCTTGGTAATAAAATCCCAGAAAGTAAAGTGTGTGCAAAAATACGACACTCACTTCCTGAACAGTTCAATTCTAAGGTAACCGCGATCCAGGAACTTCGTGATACAGATAATATGAGGGTAGAAGAATTAGTTGGGTCTTTACAGACTTATGAGTTAACTTTTAAAGCTCCTAAAGGTAAATCTATCGCACTTAAATCTTCTAAAAATATTTTTCAAGAAAATAATAGCAATTCTTATTTAGAAAACTCTGAAGATGATATGGCCCTTTCAGCGAAAAAGTTTTACAAAATTTTCAAAAGTAAAAAGAGGGTTGATTTTCAAAAATCCAATGATAAGAAGAAATCTAAACCTAAAACTCGAAAATCTTTAAAAGATAGTCATCATTACAACTTCCATGAATATGGGCATTTGGCAAACAAGTGTCCTAAAAAGGACAAACCCAAAAAGAAAGGTATGTTGGCTACTTGGGATGAATCTTCTAGCTCTGAAGCCTCGTCTAAATCAGAAGATTCTGAAAATGAGTCGGGCAGCAAAATTAAAGCCCTTATGACTCTAGCCAAGTTCACTTTTTCAGACCACGATGATTCAACTAGTGAAGAAAATCTGAATAGTGATCATGAAAATGAAGAAGATCTTTAAGATGCTTATAATGCCCTTTACAAGGAAAGTTGTAAAATTGTTGTTAAACTAAAACTACAAAAGGAAAAGTTTTTTAAGCTTAAAGAAAATTTTGATTCTCTTGTTTTAGAAAAATCTCACATTTTAGATTGTTTTGAAAAATCGAAATGCGATTTAGATTTCAAAACTTCACTGATTGAAAATCATAAATCTGAAAATGAAAAACTAAAACTTGAAGTCTCTTCACTTTTGAGTTTGAATGATACTTGGAGGTATGCCCAAGGTGATCCAAAGTTAGAAAATTTTTTATCTGGATCAAGAAAATGTGGCAACCGATCCGGTTTGGGCTATGATAGAAATATTCCTCCTAAACAAAAGAATACTCGTCCTAAGTTTGTGAAAGGAGAGTCTTCAAACTCAAAAAGGAATAGTTCAAATCAAAACTTTTCTAAAAATGCTAAAACTTATCAATCTTTCAAACCTAAAAGTAATCATATCAACTATAAAAATCAGAATCAAAATTCTTTAACGAAGAAGATAGTTGATTTGCTTAAGGAGCTCTTAAAATCTAACTCAGTAGGTCATTTTTTCAACAACTACAAATACAAGAAGTCCAACCTAAATGTTTTATATGTAAAAGGTTTAAAACATAACTTGTTAAGCATTTCTCAAATATGCGATAAAAACCACAACGTAAAATTTACTAATCAAGGTTGTAAAATTTTAAACAAAAAGGATTCTGTAATATTAACTGGTCACAGAACTTCTGAAAACTATTATATTGTAAGTGATTCTAGCTCATCTAATCAAACGTGTTACATGGTCCATACTGATGAGACCGAGTTATGGCATAAACGCCTTGGACATGTACACTACCGCAATTTGTATAGATTGAGCAAAAGAGAACTGATAAGAGGTCTACCTAAGTTACAGAAAGTAGACAAAATTTGTGGCGAATGCCAGATTGCCAAGTAAATTAGGAGTACTCACAAAAAGGTGAACTCCAATGCCACATACAAACCGCTCGAACTTCTCCACATGGATCTTATAAGACCAACCAGGACAGAGAGTTGAGGTGACAAAAAATATATACTGGTAATCGTGGATGATTTAACCAGATTTACTTGGGTAGCTTTCTTAAAGGATAAGTCAGAAACCCTTGATGAAGTAAAAAGAGTTCTCAAACGAATCTAAACTGAAAAAGGTTCTCAAGTCTGTAAGATCCGTAGTGATCATGGATCAGAATTTGAGAATAGCAGTTTTGAGAAATTCTGTTGCGATCAGGGAATATCATATGAATTCTCTACATCCAAAACACCACAACAAAATGGAATTATTGAAAGAAAAAATAGAGTGCTTTAAGAAATGGCAAATGTAATGTTGAATAGTATGAAGCTTCCTAAAAATCTTTAGGCTAAAGCAGTAAATACTGCCTGCTATATAATCAACCAGGTTTATACAATTAGGTCAAATAATAAAATGGCTTATGAAATGTGGTTTGATAAAAAGCCTACTGTCAAGTACTTTCGAGTTTTTGGCAGCAAGTGTTATATTTTACGTGACCGTGAAAATCTGAGTAAGTTTGACACCAAAAGTGATGAAGGGATCTTTTTAAGATTTGCTTTAAACAGTAGAGCATATCAAGTACTGAATAAGAGGACCGGTGTTATTCAAGAGTCCATCAATCATTGATGATCATCTGAATACACCTACCTCAAATTCAGATAATGATGAAGTTCTTCTAATTAACAAACCAGATACTTCATCAAGTCAAAATAATCTGAACTAAGGACTGTTAAAGATCATCCAACCACTCAAATTCTTGGAAACCCTCTCACTGGTGTGCGCACTCGTCGACAACTGGAAGATATATGTAATTACATGTGCTTTACATCTCAGACAGAACCGGTTAACGTAAAAGAAGCTCTTACTGACAAAAACTGGATTGTTGCGATACAAGAAGAGCTTAACCAATTTGTGAGAAATGATGTTTGGTATCTTGTTCCTAAATCTAAAGATAAAAATATTATCGGAACTAAGTGGATTTTCAAAATTAAGTCTGATGAACTTGATAATATCATTCGAAACAAGGCTAGACTGGTTGTACAAGGGTACACTCAAATTGAAGGCATCGATTATGATGAAACCTTTGCCCCAGTAGCTTATCTTGAATCAATTAGACTATTTATATCCATTGCTTGCTTTAGAAAATTCAAATTTATCAAATGGATGTAAAGAGTGCTTTCTTAAATGGCGATCTGTATGAAGAAGTTTATGTTGAACAACCAACGGGCTTTGAAGACCCTAAGAATGCTGATCATATCTATCGCCTAAAAAAGGCTCTCTACAGTTTAAAACAAGCTCCCATGACATGGTACAAAAAATTGACTAAGTTTCTACTAAGTCATAATTTTCAAATGTGAAGTGTAGATAAGACTCTTTTTGTTAAGAAACATAACGATCATATCTTAATAGTGCAGATCGATGTTGATGATATTATTAATAGATCTACTTGTGCTAACATGACTGTTGAGTTTGTAGATCTTATGAAATCTAAGTTTGAAATGAGCATGGTTGGGGAATTGAATTATTTCCTAGGGTTGTAAGTAAAACAACAACCTGATGGTATCTTCATTTCTCAAACCAAATATGCTCTGAACTTAGTAAAAAAGTTCAGATTTGAGAATGGGAAAAATTTTGATACTCCTATGAGTACAACATTAAGAATCTCAAAGGACTCTACATGTACAAGTATAGATCCTAAATTATATCGCAGTATGATAGCTAGTTTGTTATATTTAACTGCAAGTAGACCTGATATTGCTTTTAGCATTGAAATTTGTGTTAGATATCAATCTAACCCTAAAGAGTCTCATTTAACTGATGTTAAGCGGATTATAAGATATGTCGTAAGTTCTGCTAATCTGGGTCTTTGGTATCCACATGATACTAATGTTCAATTAGCAGGGTGCACTGATGCTGATTGGGCTGGTAATGTTGATAATAGGAAATCAACCAGTGGTGGTTGTTTCTATATTGAGAACTATTTAGTTTCTTGGCAAAGTAAGAAACAAAGTTCCGTATCGCTCTCAACTGCTGAGGCTGAATACATTGCAACTGGAAATGCATGTACTCAACTTGTATGGATGAATAAAATGTTAAGCGATTACGGAATTGTACAAAATTCAATGGTTTTATATTGTGATAATTCTAATGTAATAAATATATCTAAAAACCTAATCCAGCATTCACGAACCAAGCACATTGACATTAGATATCACTACATTCGTGAATTAGTGGAAGAAAAGATAATTTCATTGGAAAACATTCCGATCGAGAATCAACTTGCTGACATTTTCACTAAACCGCTCGACAAAAGCAGGTTTAATAAATTGAAATTTGATCTTGGTATGTGCAATTTAAATTGATTATTCATGCATTTCTGTATTATAGTTTATATATTTATTAAATTATAATTTTAAATTTTAAAATTATATGAAAAATACATATTTTTGTGTTTACACGACCAGTCGAGGGCGTACTTGACCAGTCGTGGCATGACCGGTCGAGGACGTCCCACGACCAGTCGAATAGTGCGCTGGATCTTTTAATTTGGGAAAAAACCCTTTCTTCCTCATTTCCTCTTTTTCCTCCAATAGGCCGTAGCACGACCGGTCATACCCAACTTCTTGATTCTCCAAGGTTAGTCCATTATTTTCATTTTCCTCTTACATTCAAGTGTTTATCACTTCATTTTCTTACTTGGGGTGATTTATTTCATATTTCCTTGAAGTTTTTGAGGTTTTCTTCTCCAAAATCTGTTTTTCAAGAAACACACTCTACATCTTTTACAACTTCTTGATTCCTTCATTTATTTGTTGTAAATGGATGCTAGAGGTAAAAAGAAAACTACCCGTGGCGCTTCCTCATCTAGGTTGACACCTTTAACAAGGCACCATCTTTGGTCACCCGAAGATGATCCCTCCTATGTGCGAGATTTACGATTGCCCAAGGTTATTCTTGAGCGACCTGTGGATATTGATAATATTGCTCCATTTGAACTCCTTCCACTTCTCCAATCTGTAGGATGGGCTAACATTCTACATTAGGGTGGTCCAGCATACCAATCTATTACGCAAGCTATGTTTGTGTGTATTTCTGAATTTTCGACTGAGGATTTAACGTTTTCAATAGCAACTAGAGAAGGTCCATTTGAAATAGACCATCCTTTGATTTTAGCTCTAATGGACATACCTGTTAATGACGAGAGTATTCCTCTTCACACTCTAGTTGACAAACCATCAAAATCAGAAAAACGCATGCTTACTAGAGCATTACGCGACATAGATGTGCAATGGACTCATAAGGGGAATGCACTTGCTTCCAAGTACTTATTATCCAGATACAGGGTTCTTCACAGAATCTTTATTTCAAATTTGTATCCATAATCTAGTATGAAAATCGAACTCACTTCTTTCATGGTTCGGATTTTGCATTCTGTCATCTCTGGTACTAAAATTTGTCTTCCTTCTTTGATATATCATTCTATCATTCAATTTCGTATCCATCCTAGACACAGTGATATCCCTTTTACATATCTTATGACTGTGTTAGCCACTCATATGTTAGTTGTTATGCCTGTTGGAGAGGCTCCTATTCATCACCTTATTTTCAACAACTCAAATATAAACAAGATGAAATTGGAACTGGCTCCTGGTTAAGTGAATGTGGGTGGTGGTGGTGCTGAAGAAGTGAATGAAGAAGAAGGTGGCGATTTACCTCCAGATGATATAAATATTGATGATATCTTCAATGAGATTAAATCAGATTCTGAGGCTGACCCTGAATATTAGCCTTTTGATTTTAATCAGAGGTTGTGTTCTCTTGAGGAGCAGGTGGCTCAGATACGTGTAACCCAAGATTCTCAATTTGCTTATATGTGCAAATATATGAGGTGCTTGAACAAGGGTTTACACCAAATTGATCCATCTATTCCTGCTCCCTCTTCTGGATCTGATTGAGTATTTTTTCATATGGCCTATAATAACTCTTATGATACTTTGTTTTCTTTCAGTTTTTGAGACTGACTTTGGATGAACTTGGTTTATGTTGGTTACTTATATGAACTTGATTTATGCTGATTTATGTTGGATGAACATTATTTGTTTATATCTTTCATATCTTGATTTATTTGCTCCTTTTTCCCTCCTCCATATCTTTGTTGCTTCCTTTGTCATATTGTGACAAAAGGGGGGAGAATGGTTTATTATTTCTAATGGTATGGATATGGATATGGGTATATGGATTGTGGGTAGTAGCATATTTAATTTATGTGTTCTACTTAGGGGGAGTAAGTAAGAAGTGTGCTTTGACTATTTCGTGATGATGTGTTATGGTTATTGTAACTGGTGCATTATACTCTCTTGTATATATATGGTGCATGATTCTTTATTAAGCATGTAATGCTTCTCTTATTTTTAATGGAGTGTGTTTTGTCACAAATTTAACAAAGGGGGAGATTGTAAGTGCTATGGGTTCTTACTCCTTTGATTGTCAAATTTTGTTGTGCCAAAACCACAGTATGTGTCTTGTGTAGCACATTGATATATCTGTTCAAGGCAATGCATCACACGTACAAGGATAATGCTTCAAGTCAAGAACAAAGATCTACTTCAAGAAATGCTAGATCAAGTACATTGATTCACCTTTAAGCTTTAAAGTTCAATGATTTTAAAGTAACATCAAGACTCAAAGTGAATTACAATTCAAGTATTACAAAGTCAAGCTTCAAAAGATCTCAAGTACAAGCATCATGAACTTCTACAATCATTCATCATCTAAAGAAAAGAAGGTTCAATGTTCATACTTCATGGTTAAGGTATGAAAGACCTTATATTAACCTTAGGGTAGGTCATTTCGCATACATAAGTCAATTGGTTATTTTATAAGTGTTTTGGTCTGTTCTACGACAAGTCCTAGACTCTGTTCGACTAGTCCTAGCACTGGCTCGACTAGTCCAAGAAATTCCACGACCAGTCCTAAGTTGTTGCAAATTTTTAAAAAAATTTAGTTGAGCTACGACTAGTCCTGGAGTCTGCTCAACCAATCGTGTGAACAGTGCACAACTCGTTCACGACCAGTCCTACAGCTACGACTCAAACTCCAGCAAATATTCCTGGCTCCTCACGACCAATTGTGGTCAGGTCACGACCAGTTGTGGAGGCCTCACGACCGGTCATGAAGTGCCTACGACCAGTCGTGGAACGGTTTTATCCAATCGCGCTTAAAATTTCAAAAATTAGTTCGTTCTAAGACCAGTCGTAGTGTCCACAGGACCAATCATAGACGTGATTTCTTCATCTATAAATAGAGCATGATTTTCAGAGTTTGATATCCAATTCAAGTAAAATCAAGGTATCACTCTAAGAGATAAGTTAGTATTTATTTTAAGCTAAATTTTGCTCATTTGATATTCTCTTTTTATTAGCTTTTTATATTTGATTTTGTTTATGCATTCCAATCTGATTTGAAAGGTGAATTGTGATATTCCACTTCTTAGAATCAAAATCAAATAGAGCTAGCCCAACTTGATTTAATTTAAAATCAATTAGAAACTAGAACCATTTCAAATTGAGTATTGGACATTGAACTTCTATATTCGAACTTCTACTCCGACTTGGTTCTTCTAGGCTACAATAAAAGGAGAAATCCAGGTATTTTACATTTGTGTAAATCTTCTATTTTTGGTTTCTTTTGAGATTGAGCCAGAAAAATCTCATTGTTTGGTTTATCTGAGGTGATCCAGAAAACTCAGAGTGGGGTTTTTTTTTAAAATGTGTAAGCTCATTAAAAAGACACAATTGTGAGGGTTTTAGGTGAACCTGAGAAAAACCTATTTCATAGTGAACACTAGTATCCACTGTGTGAGGATATTAGGAGTGGAGTAGCAAGTTGTGTGGCTGTTGTTTAACAGTTGGTGTACACACAGGCAAACCACTATAATTCTTTGTGTTTGGATGTGTGATTTATTTTCTATATCTTTTATCATTCAATATTGTGGGATATATGTGTGGATGTGAATGTTGTAATCTTTTACATTTCAAGCATTATGGGGAATGTTGTAATAGATTAGATTTCATTTCCTTGCTATTTATTCCTCAGGATCTAGTTTGAGTTTTTTATACAAAGACCTTTCTAGGAAACAGGTTGTCCTACCATAAACTTGGTTTTTGGTGTAAGGTTGTCCTTAGAACAACATTTGTATCAATCTCTCAATATTTATACATTTGATGTTGCTTTACATTTTCAGTATTGTAGTTTGTTTAAATTGCTATCTTTCATTCATTTGTTTATAAGGTTATCATATAATTTAAATCCCACTATTATTAATTTAAATTTGGCATAGTCTTATTTAGCTCCCCCCCCCCCCAGGACATATAGCTTGGCCTTTTCAGGGATCCCATGAAACCCTTATGGAAAAATTTCCACCTTGATCTAAAATTCTGAAGGGCCATAGCAAAGAGAAATACAAATCAAGGGAGGAAACTGTTTTCAATTATCATTGCCCACCAAAGTTTTGGATCAAAGTATAAATTGGGGCAAGGGGTTTTCATGCGGTGCCTCTTCACGTTGACCGTACAGATTTTCGAGTCACATCACGTATGATTTCTCAAAAAAGTTCGTTACCTACTAACTGGTACGCAGCTCAGCATTTAGCATATAAAGTCATGCTTACGTACGCACCAAGTGTCATGGGTGTCTAATCCGAACCATCCATGAGATGCAGAAACCCATAAAACACCAAGGGAAAAAATTTCACCCTAATCTAATATTCTAGTGGGCCATAGCAAAGAGAAATGCAAATAGAGGGAGGAAACTGTTTTCATTTTTCATTGCCCACTGAAGTTTTAGATCAAAGTAAAAATTGGGCCCACGGGGTTTCATGAGGTGCTGCTTCACGTGGACTGTTCAGATTTTGGAGACACACCACGTATGATGAGTTCTCAAAAAAGTTTGCATGAATTCCATGCGAACTAGTTCGCAGCTGAGCATTACCATATAGAGTCATGCCCACCTACGCACGTGCGCACCTTTGCACACATGTCATGGGCCTCTAATCTGAACGGTCCATGTGATGCGGTATCCCAAAAACCCAAAGGGAAAATTTTTCACCCGGATCTTAAATTCTAGTGGGCCATAACAAAGAGAAATGCAAATCAAGGGACGAAACTGTTTTCATTTATCATTGCCCACCAAAGTTTTGGATCAAAGTACAAATTGGACACGGGAGCTTTCATGTAGTGCTTCTTCATGTGGACCCTATAGACTTTTGAGTCACATCACGTATGATGAGTTCTTAAAAAAGTTCGCACGAGTTCCTTGCCAACAGGTGCCTAGTTGAGCATTCGGCATCTGGAGTCATCCTCACGTGCGCACCTTTGTACACATGGCACAGGCATCTAATCTGAACCGTCCATGTGATGCGAAACCCATGAAACCCCAAAGGAAAAAATTTCACCCTGATCTAATATTCTGGTGGGCTATAACAAATAGAAATGTAAATCGAGGGAGGAAACTACTTTCATTTTTCGTTGGCCACCAAAAGTTTTGGATCAAAGTAAAAATTGGGCTCATGGGGTTTCATGAGGTGCTGCTTCAAGTGGACCGTTCAGATTTTGGAGTCACATCACGTATGATGAGTTTTCAAAAAAGTTCACATGAATTCGTGCGAACTGGTTCGCAATTGTGCATTCGGCATATAGTCCTGCTCACCAACGCACATGTGCACCTTTGCGCACGTGTCATTAGCGTCTAATTGGAACGGTCCATGTGATGCGGTATCCCATGAAACCCCAAGGGAAAAATTTTCACCCTGATCTTAAATTCTGGTGGGCCATAACAAAGAGAAATGCAAATCAAGTGAGGGCTGAGGAATCTGTTTTCATTTTTCATGCGACACCATATTTTTGGATCGAAGTAAAAATTGGGCCCAAGGTGTTTCCTGAGGTGCTACTTCACATGGACCATTCAGATTTTTGAGTCACATCACCTATGATGAGTTCTCAATAAAGTTTGCAAGTGCGAACCGGTGCGTAGCTGAGCAATCGGCATATAGAGCAATGCTCACCTACGCACGTTCGCAGCTTTTCACACGTGTCAGAGGCGTCTTATCCGAACCGTCCATGTGATGCAAAATCAAATGAAACCCAACGAGAAAATTTTCCACCTCGATCTAAAATTCTGGTTGCCAAAGCAAAGAGAAATGCAAATCAAGGGAGGAAACTGTTTTCCTTTTCCATTGCCCACCAAAGTTATGGATCAAAGTCTAAATTGGGCGCAGAGGATTTCATGGGGTGCTGCTTCACGTGGACAGTTCAGATTTTTGAGTCACATCATGTATGATTAGTTCTCAAAAAAGTTCACATGAGTTCCGTGCAAACTGGTGTGCGGCTGAGCATTCAGCTATAAAGTAATGCTCACCTACGCACCAATGCATGTGCACTCCTTTGTACACGTATCATGGGTGTCTAATCCAAACCATCCATGTGACGCGGAAACCTATGAAACCCCAAGGGGGAAATTTTCACCCTAATCTAATATTCTAGTGGGCCATAGCAAAGAGAAATGCAAATAGAGGGAGGAAACTGTTTTCATTTTTCATTCCCCATCGACGTTTTGGATCAAAGTAAAAATTGGGCCCACGGGGTTTCATGTGGTGCTGCTTCATGTGGATCGTTCAAATTTTGGAGACACATCACGTATGATGAGTTCTCGAAAATGTTCGCATGAATTCCGTGCGAACTGGTTCGCAGCTGAGCATTCGCCATATAGAGTCATGCTCACCTATGCACATGCGCACCTTTGCACACATGTCATGGGTGTCTAATCTAAATGGTCCATGTGATGCGGTATCCCATGAAACCCCAAGTGAAATTTTTTCACCTAGATCTTAAATTATGGTGGGCCATAACAAAGAGAAATGCAAATCAAGGGAGGAAACTGTTTTCATTTTTCATGGTGCACCATAGTTTTGGATCAAAGTAAAAATTGGGCCAGGGGTGTTTTATGAGGGGGTGCTTCACGAGGACCGTTCAGATTTTCTAGTCACATCAGGTAGGATGAGTTCTCAAAAAAGCACACACATGCGAGCTGGTGCACAACTGAGCATTCGACATATAGAGTCATGCTCACCTATGCGCGTACACATGTGCGCACCTTTTCACACATGTAATGGGAGTCTCATTGAAACCATCCATGTGATGTGGAAACCCATGAAGCGCCAAGGAAAAAATTTCCACCCCGATCTAAAATTCTGGTTGTCATAGCAAATAGAAATGCAAATCAAGGGACAAAACTATTTTCATTTTTCATTGCCCATGAAAGTTTTGGATCAAAGTAAATTGGGCCCGGGGGGTTTCATGGGGTTCTTCTTCACGTGGACTGTTCAAATTTTGGAATCACATCACGTATGATAAGTTCTCAAAAAAATTCGCACGAGTTCCTTGCAAATTAGTGCGCAACTGAGCATTCGACATATAGAGTCACGCTCACCTACACACATTGGCATCTAATGCGAATGGTCCATATGATGCAGAATCCTAAGAAAACCAAAGGAAAAAATTTTCACCCTTATATAAAATTCTAGTGGGCCATAGCAAAGAGAAATGCAAATCAATGGGAGGAAACTATTTTCATTTTTCATGGCCCACCAAAGTTTTGGATCAAAGTAAAATTTGGGGTCGGGGGTTTCATGAGGTGCTGCTTCACGTCGACCGTTCTGATTTTGGAGTCACAACACGTACGATGAGTTCTCAAAAAGTTTGCATGAGTTCCGTGTGGATTGGTGGACGGATAAGCATTCGGCATATTCAGTCATGCTCACCAGCACACCTACGCACATGCGCACCTTTGTACACTTATCATGGGCATCAAATCCATACAGTCCATGTGATACGAAATCCCATGAAAACTCAAGGGAAAAATTTTCACCATGATTTAAAATTTTAGTGGGCCATAGCAAAGAGAAATGGAAATCGAGGGAGGAAAGTATTTTCATTTTCATTGCCCATCAAAGTTTTGAATCAAAGTAAAAATTTGGCCCATCGGGTTTCATGAGGTGCAGCTTCATGTGGACCATTCAGATTTTGGAGTCACATCACGTATGATGCATTCTCAAAAAAGTTCGCATGAGTTCCGTGCGAACTTGTTCGCAGCTGAGCATTCGGCATATGAAGCCATGCTCACCTACGCACATGCACACCTTTGCACACGTGTCATGGGCTTCTAATCCCAACAGTCCAGGAGATGTGGTATCTGTTGAAACCCCTAGGGAAAAATTTTCACCCTGATCTTAAATTCTGGTGGGCCATAACAAAGAGAAATGCAAACCAAGGGAGGAAACGGTTTTCACTTTTCATGGCGCACCATAATCTAGAATCACAGTAAAAATTAGGCCCATGGAGAGTTTCATGAGGCGGTGATTCACGTGGACCGTTCAGATTTTTGAGTCACATCACGAATAATGAGTTCTCAAAGAAGTTCACACATGCTAACTGGTGCGCAGCTGAGCATTCGGCATATAGAGTCATGCTCACCTACGCACGTTCGCACCTTTTCACACGTGTCATGGGCAACTCATCAAAATCGTCCATGTGATGCAGAATCCAATTAAACCCCTAGGGACAAATTTGCACTGCGATCTAAAATTCTGGTGGACCATAGCAAAGAGAAATGTAAATCAAGGGAGGAAACTATTTTGCACCATAGTTTTGGATCAAAGTAAAAATTAGGCCCAGGGAGTTTCATGAGGTGGTGCTTCACGTGGACCGTTCAAATTTTAGAGTCACATCACCTATGATGAGTTCTTAAAAAAGTTCGCACATGCAAACTGGTGCCCAGCTGAGCATTCGGCATATAGAGTCATACTCACCTACGCACGTTCGTACCTTTTCACACATGTCATAGGCGTCTCATCCGAACCGTCCATGTGATGTGGAATCCCACGAAACCCTTAGGGAAAATTTTTCACCTCTATCTAAAATTCTGGTGGGCCATAGCAAAGAGAAATGCAAATCAAGGGAGGAAACTATTATCATTTATCATTTCCCACCAAAGTTTAAGATCAAACTATAAATTGGGCCAAGGGGGTTTCATGCAGTGCTTCTTCACGTGGACCATACAGATTTTTGAGTCACATCACGTATGATGAGCTCTCAAAAAAGTTCGCACGAGTTCCTGCTAACTGGTCCGCAGCTGAGCATTCGGCATATAGAGTCATCCTCACGTGCGCACCTTTACACACATGGCATGGGCGTCTATTCCAAATTGTTCATGTGATGCGAAAACTCATGAAACCCCAAAGGAAAAATTTTCACCCTGATCTTAAATTCTAGTGGGCCATAACAAAGAGAAATGCAAATCAAGTGAGGAATCTGTTTTCATTTTTCATGTCCCACCATAGCTTTGGATCAAAGTAAAAATTGGGCCCAGGGAATTTCATGAGGTGCTGCTTCACTTGGACCGTTCAGATTTTTGAGTCACATCACCTATGATGAGTTCTCAATAAAGTTCATATGTACGAACTAGTGCGCAGCTGAGCAATCGGCATATAGAGCCAAGCTCACCTATGCACGTTCACACCTTTTCACACGTGTCATGAGCATCTCATCCAAACCGTCCATGTGATGTGGAATCCCCTGAAACCCCTAGGGAAAATTTTTCACCTCGATCTAAAATTCTGGTGGGCCATAGCAAAGAGAAATGCAAATTAAGGGAGGAAACTGTTATCATTTATCATTCCCCATCAAAGTTTTGGATCAAAGTATAAATTGGGCCAAGGGGGTTTCATGCGGTGCTTCTTCATGTGGACCATACAGATTTTCGAGTCACATCACGTATGATGAGTTCTCAAAAAAGTTCGCACGAGTTCCTGCTAACTGTTACGCAGCTGAGCATTCAACATATAGGGTCATCCTTACGTGCGCACCTTTGTACACGTAGCATGGGCATCTAATCCGAACCTTCCATGTGATGCGAAAACCCATGATACCCCAAAGGAAAAAATTTCACCCTCATCTAATATTCTGGTGGGCCATAGCAAAGAGAAATGCAAATCGAGGGAGGAAACTGTCATTTTTCATTGGCCACCAAAGTTTTGGATCAAAGTAAAAATTGGGCTCATGGGGTTTCATGAGGTGCTGCTTCAAGTGGACCGTTCAGATTTTGGCGTCACATCACGTATGATGAGTTTTCAAAAAAGTTCGCACAAATTTCGTGCGAACTAGTTTGCAGCTGTGCATTCGGCATATAGAGTCATGCTCACCAACGCACGTGCACACCTTTGCGCACGTGTCATTAACGTCTAATCCGAACGGTCCATGTGATGCGGTATCCCATGAAACCCCAAGGGAAAAATTTTCACCCTAATCTTAAATTCTTGTGGCCATAACAAAGAGAAATGCAAATCAAGGGAAGAAACTGTTTTCATTTTTCATGTCCCACCATAGTTTTGGATCAAAGTAAAATTTGGGCCCAGGGTGTTTCATGAGGTGCTGCTTCACGTGGACCATTCAGATTTTTGAGTCACATCACCTATCATGAGTTCTCAATAAAGGTAGCATGTGCAAAGTGGTGCGCAACTGAGCAATCAGCATATAGAGTCATACTCACCAGCGCACGTTCGCACCTTTTCACACGTGTCATGTCCATCTCATCCAAACCGTCCATGTGATGTGAAATCATATGAAACCCAAAGGGAAAATTTTTCACCTCGAACTAAAATTCTGGTTGCCAACGCAAAGAGAAATGCAAATCAAGGGAGGAAACAGTTTTCATTTTTCATTACCCACCAAAGTTTTAGATCAAATTATAAACTAGGCCCAAAGGGTTTCATGGGGTGCTGCTTCACGTTAACAGTTCAGATTTTTGAGTCACATCACACATGATTAGTTCTCAAAAAAGTTCACACGAGTTTCGTGCAAACTGGTGCGCAGCTGAGCATTCGGCATAAAGAGTAATGCTCATCTACGCACCAACGCATGTGCAAACTGGTGCACAGCTGAGCATTCGACATATAGAGTCACGCTCATCTACACACATATGCACCTTTGTACATGTGTCATGGGCATCCAATCTGAATGCTCACCTACACACCTTCGCACGTACACACCTTCGCACGTGCGCACCTTCATACATTTACCATGGGGTGGTGCTTCACGTGGACCGTTCAAATTTTAGAGTCACATCACCTATGATGAGTTCTCGAAAAAGTTCTCACATGCGAACAGGTGCCCAGCTCAACATTCGGCATGTAGAGTCATGCTCACCTAGCACATTTAGGACTTTTCACACGTGTCATGGGTGTCTCATCCGAACCGTCCATGTGATGCGAAATCCCATGAAACCCCTAGGGAAAATTTTCCACGTCGATCTAAAATTCTGGTGGGCCATAGCAAAGAGAAATACAAATCAAGGGAGGAAACTATTTTCATTTATCATTGCCCACCAAAGTTTTGGATCAAAGTATAAATTGGGCCAAGGGAGTTTCATGTGAT
This sequence comes from Magnolia sinica, assembly GCF_029962835.1. NCBI lineage: Eukaryota > Viridiplantae > Streptophyta > Magnoliopsida > Magnoliales > Magnoliaceae > Magnolia > Magnolia sinica. The sequence goes on from NC_080575.1 coordinate 54,215,805, forward strand.
GCTTCTTCACATGGACCGTATAGATTTTTCAGTCACATCACGTATGATGAGTTCTCAAAAAAGTTCGCACGAGTTCTTGCTAACTGGTACACAGCTGAGCATTCAGCATATAGAGTCATGCTCACATGCACACCTTTGCACACATGGTGACATGGGCGTCTAATCCGAATCGTCCACGTGATGCCAAAACCCATGAAACCACAAGGGAAAATTTTTCACCTTGATCTAATATTCTGGTGGGCCATAGCAAAGAGAAATGCAAATCGAGGGAGGAAACTACTTTCATTTTTCATTGGCCACCAAAGTTTTGAATCAAAGTAAAAATTGGGTTCATGGGGTTTCATGAGGTGCTGCTTCAAGTAGACCGTTCAGATTTTGGTGTCACATCACATATGAAGAGTTTTCAAAAAAGTTGGCAAGAATTTCGTGCGAACTGGTTCACAGCTGTGCATTCGGCATATAGAGTCGTGCTCACCAACACACGTGCGCACCTTTGTGCACGTGTCATTAACGTCTAATCTGAACGGTCCATGTGATGCGGTATCACATAAAACCCTAAGGGAAAAAATTTCACCCTAATCTTAAATTCTTGTGGGCCATAACAAAGAGAAATGCAAATCAAGGGAAGAAACTGTTTTCATTTTTCATGTCCTACCATAGTTTTGGATCAAAGTAAAAATTGAGCCTAAGGTGCTTTAAGAGGTGGTGCTTCACATAGACCATTTAGATTTTTGAGTCACATCAAGTATGATGAGTTCTCAAAAATGTTCGCATGTGCGAACTGGTGCGTATCTGAGCATTTGACATTTAGAGTCATGCTCACCTACGCACCTATGTACGTGCGCGTGCTACATACTTGTGCGCACCATTTCACATGTGTCATGGGCATCTCATCCGAACCGTAGATGTGATGCGGAATCCCTTTAGACACCAAGGGTAAAATTTACACCTCGTTTTAAAATTTTAGCGGGCCATAGCAAAGAGAAATGCAAATCAAGGTAGGAAATTGTTTCCATTTATTATTGCCCACCAATGTTTTGGATTAAAGTATAAATTAGGCCCAGGGTGTTTAATGGGGTGCTGCTTCACATGGAACCTTCAGCTTTTTGAGTCACATCACGTATCATGAGTTCTCAAAAAAGTTCGCACGAGTTCCGTGCGAACTGGTGCACCACTGAGCATTCGGCATATAGAGTCACGCTCACCTACACACATGCACACCTTTGCACATGTGTCATGAGCATCTAATCCGAACAATCCATGTGATGTGGAATCCCAAGAAATCCAAAGGGAAAAAATTTCACCTTAATATAAAATTCTGGTGGGCCATAGCAAAGAGAAATGCAAATCATGGAGGAAACTGTTTTCATTTTTAATGACCCACCAAAGTTTTGGATCGAAGTAAATATTGGGCCTAGCGGTTTCATGTGGCGCTGCTTAACGTGGACCGTTCAGATATTCAAGTCGCATCATGTATGATGAATTCTCAAAAAAGTTCACACGAGTTCCATGCGAACTGGTGCGCAGCGGAGCATTCGGCATATAGAGTCATGCTCACCCGCACACGTATGCACATGCGAACTTTACACATGTGTCATGGGCATGTAATCTGAATGGTCCATGTTATGCGGAATCCCATGAAACCTAAAGGGAAAATTTTTCACCCTAATCTAAAATTCTGGTGGGCCATAGCAAATAGAAATGCAAATAAAGGGAGGAAACTGTTTACATTTTTCATTGCCCACCAAAGTTTTGAATCAAATTAAAAATTGAGCCCATGGGGTTTCATGTGGTGCTGCTTTGCATGGACCATTCAGATTTTAGAGTCACATCACGTATGATGAGTTCTCAAAAAAGTTCGCACGTGCGAATTAGTGTTCAACTAAGTATTCGGCACATACAGTCATGCTTACCCACGCACCTTTGCACACGTGTCATGGGCGTTTAATCCGCACCGTCCATGTGATGCAGAAACCAATGAAACCTTAACAGGAAATTTTTCACACTAATCCAAAATATTGGTGGGCCATAACAAACAGAAATGCAGATAGAGGGAGGAAACGGTTTTCATTTTTCATTGCCCACCAAAGTTTTGGATCAAAGTAAAAATTGGGCCCATGGGGTTTCATGAAGTGTTACTTCAAGTGGACAGTTTAGATTTTGGAGCCACATCACGTATGATGAGTTCTCAAAAAAGTTCGCGCATTATGAACGTGCGCACCTTTGCACACGTGTCATGGGCGTATAATATGAACCGTCCATGTGATGCAGAAACCCATGAAACCCTTAGGGAAAATTTTACACCTTGATCTAAAATGTTGGTGGGCCATAGAAAATAGAAATGCAAATCAAGGGAGGAAACTGCTTTCATTTTTCACAGCCTACCAAAGTTTTTGGATCAAAGTAAAAATCGGTTCCAGGGTGTTTCATGAGTGTTGCTTTATGTGAACTGTTTAGATTTTGGAGTCCCATTACATAGGAGTTCTAAAAAAAGTTCACGCGAGTATCGTGGGAACTGATGCGCACCAGAGCATTCGGCATATATAGTCATGCTCACATATGCATGTGCTCACCTTTGTCCACATGTGATTGGCATCTAATCTGAAATGTCCATGTGATGCAGAAACCCATGAAACCCTAAGGCAAAAAATTTCACCCTGATCTAAAATTCTGGTGGGCTATAACTAAGGCATGAAAGTGTTTGTTTTCATTTTTCATGGCCCACCAAAGTTTTGGATCAAAATAAAAATTAGGCCCAGGGGGTTTCATGAGGTGCTACTTCACACGGACCATTTGGATTTTGGAGACACATTACGTATGATGAGTTCTCAAAAATTTCGCACGTGCGAACTACTGCGCAGCTGAGCATTCAGCATATAAGGTTATGTGCACCTGCACACCTATGGAACTCGTGCAAACATTTTTGAGAATTTATCATAGGTGATGAAACCCCAATGGCACAATTTTTACTTTATATCAGGGTGAAAAGTTTTCCAGTGGGTTTTCATGAGATTCCGCATCATGTGAACCATTCGGATTAGACGCCCATGACGCATGTGCAAAGGTTCGCATGTTCGTAGGTGCACAGGTGAGCATATGACTCTATATGCCAAATTCTCAGCTGTGCAGCACCTTATGAAACCCCCTGGGCCTAAACAATTTGAACAAAACTCGTGCGAACTTTTTTGAGCACTCATTATACGTGATATAACCTCAAAATCTGAACGGTCCATGTGAAGTAGCACCTCATGAAACCCCATGGTCCCAATTTTTTACTTTGATCCAAAACTATGGAGCGCTATGAAAAATGAAAACGGTTTCCTCCCTTGTTTTGCATTTCTCTTTGCTATGGCGCACCAGAATTTTAGATCAGGGTGAAAATCTTTCCCTTGGGGTTTCCATGGGTTTTTCATAGGATTCCACATTACATAGACCGTTTGGATTAGACGCCCATGACGCGTGTGTGAAGGTGCGCACGTGCGTAGGTGCGCAGGTGACATGACTCTACATGCCGAATGCTCAGATGTGCACCAGTTCGCATGGAACTCGAGCTAACTTTTTTGAGAAAACATCATACATGACGTGACTCCAGAATATGAACACTCCATGTGAAGCATCACCTCATGAAACCAGCTAGGCCTAATTTTTACTTTGATCCAAAACTTTCGCGGGCCATGAAAAATAAAAACAGTTTCCTCTCTTGATTTGTATTTCACTTTGCCATGGCCCACCAGAATTTTATATCAGGGTGAAAATATTTCCCATGGGTTTTTCATAGGATTCCACATTACATGGACCGTTCGGATTAGATGCCTATGACAAGTTTGTAAAGGTGTGCACGTGCATAAGTGTGTAAGTGACATGACTCTATATGCCGAATGCTCAGATGTGCACCAGTTCGCACGGAACTTGGGCGAACTTTTTTGAAAAAACATCATACGTGATGTGACTCCAGAATCTGAACAGTCCATGTGAAGCATCACCTCATGAAACCAGCTGGGCCCAATTTTTACTTTGATCCAAAAATTTTGTGGGCCATGAAAAATGAAAACAGTTTCCTCTCTTGATTTGTATTTCACTTTGTTATGGCCCACCAGAATTTTATATCAGGGTGAAAATTTTTCCCATGGGTTCTTCATCGGATTCTGCATTACATGGACCATTCGGATTACATGCCCATGACGAGTGTGTGAAGGTGCGCACGTGCGTAGCTGGGTAAGTGACATGACTCTATATGCCGAATGCTCAGATGTGCACCAGTTCACACGGAACTCGGGCGAACTTTTTTGAGAAAACATCATACGTGACGTGACTCCAGAATCTGAAGAGTCCATGTGAAGCATCACCTCATGAAACTAGCTGGGCCCAATTTTTACTTTGATCCAAAACTTTTGCGGGCCATGAAAAATGAAAACAGTTTCCTCTCTTGATTTGCATTTCTCTTTGCTATGGCCCACCAGAATTTTAGATCAGGGTGAAAATTTTTTCATTGGGGATTTATGGGATTCCGCATCATATGCACCGTTCAGATTAGTGTAATGACCCGGACAATTTCGTGCAAAGACCCGAGTACTACCTCAAATTCTTTAGAAGTTAAATATGGGTTAACTAGCACTAAACTCGATTACTTGTGAAATTAGCACCAATCACTTTAAATTTGATCTGCAAGACCCAAAACCTGTAGAATCATTGGCGCTACGTTATCCTGAAATCTAGGATTCAACGCTAAATCCAGTTGCTCTCGGGAGTACTTGGAAACTTTATATCGGACCTGGACCGCGCGTCGAAAGTCCGATAGCGATGATCTTAGACAATTATGATCACCTTGTTGGGCTTGACAATAAAAATTAAGTCCAGATGATGTCCTGAGACGATTTTCTTAAGTCCGGAGTAAGAGTGTAAGAAAGGTGAGAAATTAAATATGAATTTATGAAATCTGAGTTGTGTCGCTTGCACGCCGATTTTAAGTATTCTGACCGTTGGATTCTAACCCAAATTTACCCTCGGATCAGGGAAGATGGCCTATACATGTCAAAGTGCCGGTGGACCTGATAGAGTTTCGGTGACCGTTGAATTGAAATTGGTCCGCCATGAACGATCTGTAAATTCGATCGGTATAAAGACTCAGCCTGACCTAGATCCATGGTCAGTGAGCTTAAGTCCGACCGCACGTGGAAAAGGGACCACCAGAAGTGCTCTGTTGGACCGAAATAGACCCGATTTGGTTATAACCTAAGTATACCTTGGCCCTGGGGCTATTTCCATCAATTTTAGGCCTATATAATGACCTTAAACCCTCACTCTCAAATTCCATACGAATTTTCTAAACCCTAGCTAATAGAGAGAGAGAGAGAGAAAAAGAGAGAGAAAGTGAGAGAGAAGTTGGTGAATCATCTTGAGATTCTTCCCAGTTACTCTGCGTACCTAAACCATCGCATCTGAATCGTTATTCCGGCAATTCTAAGTTCATTCTTGGGTAAGTCAATCAAACCCTAACCTGTTTTGGAGCTTAGAATAGTCTAAGTGTTGATGTAGCTCATTTCATTCATGCCTTAGGTTACCTATTCACCGTTGACGAAGACTTATCGTCTGAATCAGATCTGTTGCGTACTTTCTGGTTTAAGGTGCGGACTATATTCGTATAGGTTATGGTTTTCAAAACTTTCAAAGTCGGTTGATGGTTTATTATTGTTGTGGGTGACATTTCACATGTCAAATGCTATGTTTATATTGCGTTCCTGATATATATGAGCTATATTGAGATTTGTGTATTCCATGTAAAGGTAGAAAGTATCGTATACATATGAAATACGAGCATGTGTTTGCCATGATTAATTGTCGTGTATTCGTGTTAGTTGTACGTATGTCAACTCCTTGGTGGAAGGAATTGTCCAAATGTGTGTTACCACCAACATACGTCATTTATGTTAGAATATGTAGTCTAAGTGTTTGTAGAAATATCTGAATGATCAAGTGTGTAATATATTATCCTGTTTACGGGCGTTGAGAAGAGATTCTCAACTACCTTATTGATGTGTATGATTTCCTACATGCAATTTACATTCTTTGTCTTTTAAATTCAGGCACTACTTAGGTGTGAATTCATGTTAAGTTGAAATCCATCAAATGCTCACATGCTTGTATGATTGGAATTGTTGTTCTTTTACTGTTTTGAATTGCTGGTATGAATCTCTGTTATAATTGAAGGTGTGGGACTATGAAATAGTCCAGGCAATTGGTAATAAACTTTGAGTTCGTGGCTGAGGTTGTTTTCACCATGTAAGATGTGTTTGACGAACCCGAGTCATATTAGGGTTGTCGGCAGTGGTTTGGCCACACGGAGTGTTTACGCACTTCATGTCATTCGACTCAACGTGCGCTCGTGCTAGTCGAGCTCGTCAAGTAACCCGATTGTCCCGATGGATGTTCACCATGTATGGACGCTACTGTTTGAATCTAGGGTACCAAACTTACCAATGCAATCCCATTAACCATTGTACCTTGATTCGCTAAGACTCATGAGCCGGGCATGGTGGTATGGGACACCGTGGTCGAGCCGTCGCCCTACGCTAGGGCGACAAGCCTCCCCGTAGTGACCAGTGAGCACACCAGACTCATGAGCTGATTATGGTGGTATGGGACACTATATTCGCACTGTCGACCTACATTGATTGGTGACGAGCCCTTTGTAGTGCCCTCGAGCATACCTTGATACTGCATTGAGGTGACGAGCTTTAGTGTAGCAACTAAGGTATGACTAGGCATGCATTGATTGGTAACGAGCCCTTTGCAGCGACCTAGAACCATATGATCGTATGAGATTGTCTAGGACTGACGACCCTAGAATGGATCACTGTGTGGAAATCGATATAAGGAAGGTACCTTGGCTTCCCAATCCTGCTGTATGAAAAGGACTAATAACAACTTGGTAATCATGTTCATGCACCGCATTGCATGTGCATTGGCGTCGTGGGGCACTGCGGGAGGTTGTCATGCGTACCGTAAGATGAAGACGCTGAGGGAGTGCAGGCGAGAGCATACATTATTTATACATACATCCTTGCATTAACAAGAGTAATTAGGACGTGTTTGATTGTATTGCCTTATCATTACTGCTTGATTGATTTGATAATATGTTAACTTTTACTGTATAGTTCCACTGAGTTGATCACTCACTCCCACATTCTGGGATGGTGTTTTAACACTAACCAGACTCTTTCTTAGATGCAGATGATGATGCGACCCCCGAGGCAAAGCAGGAGTATGAGGATGACGAGGACGCGTTTTCCTTTATGGAGTTCTCTGGCGGGTTCATGTGAACCGTGTCCTGAGCTACGGGGATTCTAGGTTTATTTTGTAATGGGTGATCTCATTTTGATACTTATATTTTGAAACAAACACTTGTAATTATGACCTGGCAGAGCATACATATCTCAGGGACTTATATAGCTATATACATGTATTTCTTCAGTCTTCCGCTTGCAGATTTCACCTATCCCTGGATTATGTTTGCAGTTTGGCTTAATCTACTCCATGTTTTATGCACTCATACAGACAACATACATCCATCATTGCATATGTTGCATAAGTGATGCTTTGAAACTCGGGAGCTGAGTTATGCTCGACCCCCGAATTTCAGGGCGTTACAATTAGACGCCCATGACACATGTGCAAAGGTGCGCTCGTGAGTAGGTGAGCATGACTCGATATGTCGAATGCTCCGCTACACACTAGTTGGCACGGAATGAGTGCAATCTTTTTTAAGAAAACATAAACGTGATGTGACTTTAGAATCTGAACGGTCCTCGTGAAGTAGTGACTCATAAAACCCCCTGGGCCCAATATTTACTTTGCTTCAAAACTTTAATGGGCCATGAAAAATGAAAACAGCTTCCTCCACTAATTTGCATTTCTCTTTGCTATGGCCCACTAGAATTTTAGATCAAGGTGAAGATTTTTCCCTTGGGAATTCATGGGATTCTGCATCACAAGATCCGTACGGATTAAACACCCCTGACACGTGTGTAAAGGTGCGCTCGTGCATAGGTGAGCATGACTCAATATGCCGAATGCTCAGCTGCGCACTAGTTTGGATGGAACTCATGTGAACTTTTTTGAGAAAACATCATACGTGGTGTGACTCCAAAATCTGAATGGTCCTCGTGAAGCAGCGACTCAGAAAATCCCTTGGGCCCAATTATTACTATGATCCAAAACTTTGGTTGGCCAAGAAAAATGAAAACATTTTCCTCCCCTGATTTGCATTCTCTTTGTTATGGCCCATTAGAATTTTATATCAGGGTGAAATTTATTCCCTTTAAGTTTCATGGGATTCCGCATCACATGGACCATTCGGATTAGATGCCCATGACACGTGTACAAAGGTGCGCAAGTGCGTAGGTGCATAGGCGAGCATGACTCTATATGCCGAATGCTCAGCTACGCACCAGTTCACACGGAACTCGTGTGAAGTTTTTAAGAACTCGTCATCATACGTGATGTGACTCCAAAATCTGAATGGTACACGTAAAGCAACACCTCATGAAACCTCCTGGGCCCAATTTTTACTTTGATTCAAAAACTCTGGTAAGCAATACAAAATGAAAACAGTTTCCTCCCTTGATTTGCATTTCTCTTTGCTATGACCCACCAGAATTTTATATCAATGTGAAAAATTTTCCCTTTGGCTTTCTTGGGAACTCGTGTAAAGTTTTTTAAGAACGCGTCATCATATGTGATGTGACTCCAAAATTTGAATGGTACAAGTGAAGCAGCACCTCATGAAACCCCCTGAGCCCAATTTTTACTTTGATTCAAAACTCTAGTAAGTAATGCAAAATGAAAATAGTTTCCTCCCTTGATTTGCATTTCTCTTTGTTATGGCCCACCAAAATTTTATATCAAGGTGAAAAATTTTCCCTTTAGCTTTCTTAGGATTCCACATCACATGGACCGTTAGGATTAGATGCCCCACAACACGTGCAAATGTGTGTAGGTGAGCATGGCTCTATATGTCGAATGCTCAGCTACGCACCAGCTCAGATGGAACTCGTGTGAACATTTTTAAAAACTCATTATACGTGATGTGACTCCAAAATTTAAATGGTCCAGGTGAAGTAGCACCTGGGCCCAATTTTTACTTTGAACCAAAACTTTGGTGGGCCATGACAAATGAAAATAGTTTCCTTTCTTGATTTGCATTTCTCTTTGATATGGCTCACCAGAATTTTAGATAAGGGTGAAAATTTCTTCCTTGGGGATTCATGGGATTTCGCATCACATGACCGATTGGATTAGACGCAAACGCCATGACACGTGTGCAAAGGTGCGCTCGTGCGTAGGTGAGCATGACTCAATATGCCAATGCCCAACTGCGCACTAGTTCGCACGGAACTCGTGCGAACTTTTCTGACAAAACATCATACGTGATGTCACTCCAGAATCTGAATGGTCCTCGTGAAGCAGCAACTCATGAAAACCTCAGGGGCCATTTTTACTTTGATCAAAAACTTTGGTGGGCCATGAAAAATGAAAACAGTTTCCTCCCTGATTTGCATTTCTCTTTGCTGTTTCCCACTAGAATTTTACATCAGGGTGAATATTTTTCAATTGGGGTTTCGTGGGATTCCGCATCACATGGATCGTTCGGATTAGATGCACAAGACACATGTCCAAAGGTGTGCAAGTGCATTGGGGTGCAGGTGAGCATGACTCTATATACCGAATTCACAGCTGCACAGCACCTCATGAAAACCCCTGGGCCTAAACAGTTCAAACAAAACTCGTGCGATTTGAACAGTCCACGTGAAGCAGCACCTCATGAATCCCCCTAGCCCCAATTTTTTATTTTGATCCAAAACTTTGGTGGGCTATGAAAAATGAAAATAGTTTCCTCCCTTGTTTTACATTTCTCTTTGCTATGGCCCACCAAAATTTTAGATCAGGGTGAAAATCTTTCCCTTTGGGTTTCATAGGCTTCTGCATCACATGGACCGTAAGGATTAGACGCCCGCAACACGTGCAAATGTGCATAGGTGAGCATGACTTTATATATTGAACGCTCAGCTACGCACCAGTTCAAAAGGAACTCGTGCGAACAATTTTGAGAAGTCATTATACGTGATATGACTCCACAATCTGAACGGTCCACATGAAGCAACACCTCATGAAACCCCAAGGTCTAATTTTTACTTAGATACAAAACATTTGTGGGCCATGAAAAATAAAAACAGTTTCCTCTCTTGATTTGTATTTCACTTTGCTATGGCCCACCAAAATTTTATATCAAGGTGAAAATTTATCTCATGGGCTTTTCATAGGATTCCGCATTACATGGCCCATTCGAATTAGACGCCCATGACGCGTGTGTAAAGGTGCGTATGTGCGTAGGTAACATGACTCTAATTCGCACGGAACTCGGGCAAACTTTTGTGAGAAAACATCATACGTGATGTGACTCCCAAGGTATCCCGTATTGGTATCAGTTGGTATAACGGTGCCCTCCGATACGGATACGGATACGAGGGTGTAACGGCGATACAAGGGCGTAACGGCCCGTAATGGTGCATTTATTTTTATTTTTTGCCAAAAAATTATGAAAAAATATGGATTAAATCCGAAATATTCTAAGCATTCCAAATATGCATTCATTTATAAATTGGAACATGTTTATGGTAGTGTAACGGTCCACTCTTTGGTGAGAAGTTGTATCGGACTGTCTGATTAATTGTTGAACCAGGTAACCTGAATTTGACTATAAAATTTATATATTTAATTTTCTAAATATATAATTTATATACTTAACAACTTGATATCATTTCTCCTAATAGTTCTTTAAAAAAATGAAATTAAATTCAGGTACATAGCGTTGCCAATTTGGGGCTGACTTTAAGGACCAATCTATGGCTCCAAATCAGCCTCAAATTCATGCAATTTACTGCCATTATCCCACTTATGAATTGGTGGACATTTATTGGATAGTGAATCATGAAAAAAATCAAAAGGCCTTATTTTAAAAAATAAAAGTCCACAAATTAACAATAAAAACTATTCAAACAATTTGATTTTGGCATTGTGAGTTAGCAATTGCAGTCGATAATTTAATTAGTAAATTTTAAGTTAATATATGTCTCATGTACAATTTTTTAAGGGCCGAATTAGGTGGGACTTGGATTGTGAAGTGTAGCACACGTGTCAAAGTTTTTTGGGCCCCACCCGTGATGAATGTGTTATATCCACACCGTCCATCCATTTTGCCAAATAATTTTAGGGCATGAGCCCAAAAATGAGGCACATCCAAAGCTCAAGTGGACTGCACTATAAGAAACAACAATAATTAAACGTTCACCATTAAAAATTTATTGGGGGCTACAAAAGTTTTAGATCAAGCTGACATGTGTGTTTTCCCTTCATCCACATCAGTGTGACCCAATTAATAGGTTAGATTGAAAATAAACATTACAGTGGACCTTAAGAAATTTTTAATGGTGAGCATTCTATAACCACTGTTTCTTATGGTGTGGTCCACTTAAGATTTGGATATTAATAATTTTTTGGATCCTGACCTAAAATGATGTGGCAAAACAGATGGACGACATGGATAAAATAGATACATCATAGTGGGGCCCACTCAGGTCTGATCATGAGGTATGTGTTATATCTAAACCGTCCATTCATTTGACGAGCTCGTCTTAAGGCTTGACACGAACAATAATACGGATCTAATTATCAAGTAGACCACACTGCAAAAAGCAGTGGAGGATTAAACGTCTACCATTGAAACCCTTCTTGGGATCACATAAGTTTTGGATCAATATGAAATTTGTTTTTCCTCTTCATTCAGGTCTTTTTAACCTTATGAACAGATTGGATGGAAAATGAATGTTACGGTGGGCCTTACGAATTGTTTAACAGTGAAAATCATTATCTCCGCTGCTATTTTTGGTGTGGTCCAAATGATCTTTAGATATTATTCATTTTTTTGGTAGTGCTCTAAAATGATCTCTGAAAATAGATGAATGGTGTAGATATAATAAATACATCACTGTGGAGCCCATGTAACTTTAATCTCCTTTGAACCGCTCGTACAACTCGGAGCTCGAGGAGTGTCAGCGCTCGTCTTAGCGTGACACGTACCTACAGTAGCTAGCTGGTGTGTGGTACACCTGCAAATAAAAAAGGCATCTAGGTGGGTCTCAAAACATGTGGACGGCGTGGATCCATACGTTCATCAGGTGGGCCGCAATAGGAAAGAGGGAAAGAAGAGAGAGAGAGAGAGAGAGAGAGAGAGAGAGAAGAAGAAGAAGAAGAAGGCCGCAGCCGCAGCTGCCCAAGAAGAAGAAAGAGAAGAAGAAGAAGAAAATAAAAGAATAAAGGTAAGTTTTTTTCTTTTTTTTTCAAGGCCCGTAACAGCCGTTACGGGTCCATAATGGCTGTTATGGCCCGTAACGGCCCCGTAACAGCCATTACGGTCACAGAATTCCGTAACAGCCGTTTCGACCCCATATCGCGTAATGGTGTTAGCTGTTACCATTACATATCGGCCGATACGGCCATATCATAACGGATACGGGACACCTTAGTGACTCCAGAATCTGAATAGTCCATGTGAAGCATCACCTCATGAAACTAGTTGGGCCCAATTTTTACTTTGATCCAAAACTTTCGCAGGTCATGAAAAACAAAAACAGTTTCCTCTCTTGATTTGCATTTCTCTTTGCTATGGCTCACAAGAATTTTAGATCAGGGTGAAAATTTTTCTCTTAGGGATTCATGGTATTCCGCATCACATGGACTGTTCGGATTAGATGCCCATGACACATGTGCAAAGGTACGCTCGTACGTAGGTGAGCATGACTCAATATGCCGAATGCTCAGTTGCGCTGTCACGCCCCAAACTCGAAAACCGGGCTCACAAAATTCCCAATCGACGAATCTGGTGCCGACAGCCTCCGTAGTACCCCATTCTCAGCTCCTAGTGTCCATACGCCAGATTCCGATCCTGGGATCCTACAAGGAGGATTTTCCAATGTACATTTAACTCAAAATAAGCATAACCACAAGTTTACCCAAGTCACAAAGGCAACATCATCATCACATATCCACTAATATAAACAGTTGAATACAGTGTTAAAAGGGAAATACATATGTTAAAATCAAAGCTTCATAAGTCCACTGCACGCTCCAAGCTCAATGCTGTTGCAACCTGACGCCACTTGCACGCATTTATCGTGCATAAGTTTATAGAAAGCTTAGTGAGTGGTGAAAGTGTATGCACAAGGTAAGTTCCAAGTAAGTAATATCAGAGTAAGCGGAAGTACTGCCAAGTCCATGAGTCATATAATATCAATGTACACAATGCAAATCAATTATACAAATGATGAGTCAAAGTGAGCCAAATATTAGATGATGAGGATACAATGCCATAAATCATACAATATCGGAATAAGCGAAAATATACTGATAAGTCTATGAGTGTCATCAGTCGTACCAAGGCTATGCGATGCAAAGCATGAGTACTAATGGCCATATTAATGTAGAAACATGGCAACCCAAAATGCTAAGTACTGTAGATGCAATGTAATATGTGGTGTGAATGAAATGACCAAGCTGGAGTGAAGTCGGGATGATAGTACGTAGTATCGCAGGCTATGGGGTCCATCACAAGGGACTTCTATCCAAACCAGTCTCATACCTAAATTTGGATAGTCAGAGTCAATGTGGTGAACTCCTGATCTCAGGTTAGTCGTGCGCCCAACCGAAATCCTGGTCATGCGAAGGTATATAACAATTAGTTACGCATCATCAACCCGAGTGGATAGTGAATGAAACGAATGCATGAGTATGTAACTCCTACTCAATAATTCCACATATCAGTACGGTTCCTTTCTGAGATCATCATCGGGGTCTAGTACACTCTACGTCACCTGCCCCCCATCAAGCGCACAACTGGGTAAGTGGAAGAGACCTCACTATCCGCCGGGCCAGTAGTCTGTCAATACCTACCCGGCTCGTCGATAACGGACCCATTCCTCGAGCTAGTCAAACTCAGCCTAACCATGCCTACTCCCTCAGGCGGGTAAGGTCACACCTCCTCCCAATCGACCACGACATAGTGGGAGACAGGGCCTGCTGGTATTCGGCACTCGGGCGCTCATGTATATCCACTCGGTCTCGACATTGGGGCGTCCTCTATTACTAAGAGGATTTTAGGGATTTTCACCCAGGGCCATTTATGGCAGCCCGATGCTCGAACCAAACATTTTCGATGTCCCATATGGCCACCACGATATGCCTGTGGAGGCTACGGCCCTGATGTCACTAGGGCGTATAGTAATCACAGCACACAATGCAAGATGCATGAGTCATACAATCCAGTCATGCATCAATCCTGCGCATACCGTGCCTCATGTGAGATAACCTCCGCCTATCAGGGAGTCTCATAACAACCTATCCAATGACATATGCAATGGTTAACCACATCTCATAACAAACATGCAGATGATGCGTATGAGCATGTATCATGATGCTATGCGGTCACATACTCATAATCGATATCAATAACCGGCATCGACAATCAAACTCGACAATGTGGACATTTAACCAACATTGCCCCCAAGGAATGACCCATATAGAGCCTAACATACAGTGGACTCATGGCCTCACACAAGGGCCAAATATATAACACCATAGGCCTCACTCAAGAGCTTAATATACATCGTGATGGGCCTCACTCATGGCCACATATACATCAAGTGGGTCGCATCTCACGGGTCTAATATACATCGCAATGGGTAGCTCCCACGGGCCTAATATACATCAAGTCGGGCCTCACCATATGGGCTGAAAATATATCACAATGGGCCATGTCTCATGGGCCTCGACAATCGAAATCAGCCTCAACAATTGGAATCGTCACTCGGAATCGGCCTTGACAATCGAAATCGGCAAATCGGTCATGACAATCGGAATCGATCGATAATCAGAATCGGCAAATCGGTCACATCAATCGAAAATCGACAATGGGTCACGATAATTGGCCTCGATCACTAATCAGCAATCGGCCACGATAATCGAAATAGGTCAATAATCGAAATCAACAAATCGGTCATGTCAATCGGAATCAGCAATCGGTCATGATAAATGGCCTCGATCGCCAATCGACAATCAGTCAAGTCAATCAGAATCCGCAAACGGCAATCGGCCATGACAATCAAAATCAGAAAATCGGTCACGACAATCAGAATCGATCAATAGTCAAAATCGGTAAATCAGTCACATCAATCAAAAATCGGCAATCAGCCACGACAATTGGAATCGGTCAATAATCAGAATCAACAAATCGGTCACATCAATCGAAATTAGCAATCGGTCATGATAAATGGCCTTGATCACTAATCAACAATTGGTCAAGTCAATCGGAATCAGCAATCAGTCATGATATATGGCCTCGATCGCTAATCAGCAATCGGCCACGACAATCGAAATCGATCGATAATCGAAATCGGTAAATCGGTCACGACAATCAGCACCGATTATCAGCATCGATAATCAGCGTTGGCCTCAATAATCGGCACCGATAATCAATAGATAAACAAAGCGGGGTCCATAGATGATCAGCCGAT
Organism: Magnolia sinica; assembly: GCF_029962835.1. Taxonomy (NCBI): domain Eukaryota; kingdom Viridiplantae; phylum Streptophyta; class Magnoliopsida; order Magnoliales; family Magnoliaceae; genus Magnolia; species Magnolia sinica. Next base: position 54,231,428 of record NC_080575.1, read on the forward strand.
CTACCATGGTATAAAGATCGACACTCAGCCATGGTTATATCAAATCCGATAGCATAGAGTCATCCGTCTACAGCGAATGGGGCCCACTTATTTAGGTTAACCCACGAAGAGAATGGGCCTAACAAGGCCTAAGGGAAGGTCACAATGAGGACGTCTAACCATCATTGCCCCTCAATGTAGACATCTAACCAACATTGCTCCCAAGGAGTGGCCCACGTAAGGGATTTATAGGCAACGCAGCAGCTACACATGCATCACATTGGGCCTCACATACATCGCATTGGGCTTCATACGAGGGCCTCAAGTGTATCATAATGGGCCACGCCCATGGGCCTTGAATACATCACATTGAGCCTCGCCCATGGGCCTTGAATATCAAGTGGTCGCATTTACATGGGCCGCATTATATGGGCAGCACTAATGGGCCCAATAGACCTCACAAGGGCTGCATGGCATGGGCCCAACCTTCATCAAGGGAGGGGGTCGCACCATCTACCCCATTCATCTATTCTTAGGGATCATTTTAGAGTATTAACAAGAAATATTTAAATCACATGGACTGCACTCCAAATAACAGTGGTGATAATGATTCCCACCATTAGAATTCTCAAGGCCCACCATAACATTTATTTCCCATACAATCTGTTCATAAGGTCACACAGACCTGAATTAAGATGAAAAACAAATTTCAAATTGATCCAGAACCATTGTGACCCCGAGAAGGGTTTCAATGGTGGACGTTCACTCAACATTGTTTTATGTAGTCTGGTCCTCTTGATATAGATCTGTCTTATTTTAGTCTCAAGCCTTAACTGAGCTAGCCCTTTGGATGGACAGTTTGGATGTAACACATACATCAAGCATAGGCCCACCGTCCATATGGATGGTGTGATATAAAGCATTCATTATGGTGGGGTTCCATACCCCTTGTTGACGTCCTTGGCAGTGGGACCCACAGAACTTGCTGTCGTCAGATGGCAGTGGGTCCCACCATCAAAAACAGATGGAAGGCATGTGTAAAACACATACATCATGGCTGGGATCCACCGTCCATGGGCTGGACGGTGGATGCAGCGCATCATCCAGGTGGTCCTACCGTCAGGATGAATGGACGGTTAGATATAACACAAACCTGGTGAGACCCACACATTACAGACGTCAATAGGCAGCTATATAGGTGTCGTACACGCAGCTACTGCTGCTTTAAAGGAGAGCAGAGGTGGGTCCCACGTAGGGTCCACCCTTATATATGTAAGACATATAATATAATATATATACAGCTGCTGCTGGTGTAGCTTTATGCTTTAAAAGGGTGCAGAGGTGGGTCCCACGTAGGGCTCACCCTCATATGTATATAAAATATATATATATATATAATATTATATTATAAGATAACTAATATAATATGATATATTATATTAATATTATATTTAATATAAGGCAACGTCCAGGCCGTCCACGGCCTAGACATACACATACATCAAGGATGGCCCCACACGTGGGGGTGGGTACCACCGTCCAAGGACGGTGGATGCTACACATACATGATGGTGTGGCCCATCCCAATGGATGGACGGCGTGGATGGTCCCATGGACCCCACCGTCAGCACACTCTTCACTGTTAGCCACTCCCAGTAGGGAATCAGTGCCCAGACCTCAACGTTGAAAGGAGGTATCTTTCACTCAGCCTACCACTGGAGCTATGGATCTGGTTTGATAGCCAAGACCTCAGCGTTGAAACGAGGTATCTATCACCCAGTCTATCTCTTGAGCTATGGATCTAGGTGGGTCATCACATCAAGGAGGGCCCCACCCACACGTGTGGGGCGGGCCACGTCCTAGATGGACGGTTGGGATGATATACAAACATCATGGTGTGTCCCACATGGATGGGGTCCACCGGTAGATGGCATGAATAAAATACACACATCATAGGTGGGCCATTGATCATAGGAAGAGAAAGAGAGAGAAAGAGAGAAAGGAACGTGTAGGGGAGGACCCCGCCACTATTGGGCCCTCCCTTGAACCATACATACATCAAGTGGGTCCTACAATAAGTGGACCGTTAAATCACAAAAAGTAAGAATGTGGCTCCAAGATCACCCACCATCCACTCCTTCTTGCTCCCTTGGCTTCCTTTGCTCCTTAGCTTCGATCCTAACGGAAGAGATGGAGTTTGGATGGTTGAGATGGGAGATGAGAGGGTGGGAAGTGGGCCACATTAAAGCTCCTCCATGAGAGGGTGGGAAGCATGGACGTGTGGTATTTTGGGTTGCTTGGAATGGAGCTTAAGAAATGAGAGAGAGAGGGTTGTAAGGAGAGAGAGAGAGAGAGGGATGGGTGATGGAGTGATGGATGTGGTGAGTGATGGGTGTGTAAGAGATTGCTGACTTTAGGGGTAGGTTGTGCAAGAAAGGCATGGGGTGTGTAAGAACTTTTTGACTTATGGGGTTGCTTGGGGATGAGTGTGAGGTGATGATGTACTTGACCCTTGATGGGATTGATTGATTGATTGAGGTAACATATCGTAGAGATTCTCTTAGGTTTTGCAACGCACGTCGTTTTCCTCGAACTGAACGCGAGCCCACATCTCCTGGCCAGGGTATCTCAAATTAACCCGACTCAAATCTACGGGATACGACTTAAGGTCGTGTGCAAATGTTGATTATAGGTCGCAGGTTACCGAAATTCGATGGGAATGATCACGGGAATTGACGGAACAGTACGAACTAGGATACGGGCCTTACATGCACACTAGTTGGCACGGAATGAGTGCAGTCTTTTTTTAAAAAAAACATCATACATGGTGTGACTCCAGAATCTGAACGGTCCTCGTGGAGTAGCGACTCATAAAACCCCCTTGAGCCCAATTTTTACTTAGATTCAAAACTTTAGTGGGCCATGAAAAATGAAAACAGTTTCCTCCCCTAATTTGCATTTCTCTTTGCTATGGCCCACTAGAATTTTAGATCAAGGTGAAAATTTTTCCCTTAGGGATTCATGGGATTCCGCTTCACATGGTCCATTCGGATTAAACGCCCATGACACGTGTGCAAAGGTGTGCTCGTGTGTAGGTGAGCATGACTCAATATGCTAAATGCTCGGCTGCACACCAGTTCGGACGGAACTCGTGCAAACTTTTTTGAGGAAACATCATACGTGGTGTGACTCTAGAATCTGAACGGTCCTTTTGAAGCAGCGACCCATAAAACCCCTTAGGCCCAATTTTTACTTTGATCCAAAACTCTGGTAAGCAATGTAAAATGAAAACAGTTTCCTCCCTTGATTTGCATTTCTCTTTGCTATGGCCCACCAGAATTTTAGATCATGGTGACAATTCTAACCTTGGGGATTAATGGTATTCCGCATCACATGGACAGTTTGGATTAGACACCAATGATACGTGTGCAAAGGTGCGTACGTATGCAGGTGAGCATGACTGTATATGCCGAATGCTCCGCTGTGCAACAGTTCACACGAAACTCTTGTGAACATTTTTGAGAACTCATCATACGTGATGTGACCCCACAATCTAAATGGTCCACGTGAAGCAACACCTCATGAAACCCCAGGGCCCAATATTTACTTTGATCCAAAACATTGGTAGGCTATGAAAAATGAAAATAATTTCCTCCCTTGAATTGCATTTCATGGGCTAGATGTGGTTCACAAATCTATCCCATTTATTGTATGTGTCCCACTTGGATGAGGGGTCAGACCAAGTGGTAGCCGCATTGAAAACTGAGGTGGGCCCCACAAAGTGCGTTTATATGTTTTAAGCATGTCTTCACATGGTTTTAGATGGTATGGCCCACCTAAGTTCCTTTATACGGCCGATTTTTTTTTATATATCCCATAACCTAAAGTCGACCCATGAAATGCATGGTATTGAGATAGGTTGGGTTGGGTCAAGTTGGTTCTAGGAGCGCCTCGTACCTGATCCATTTAAGATTAGTAAGAATCTAGTTAGAGTTTTGGACTTAAGACCCAACCCATTAAAATTCGGGACCGCTTTAGGTCATGTTGAAATCAAAATCAACCAACCCATTAATTTAATGGGTTGATATTGGCCCCTTGATCCAAATCTAACCCATTTATCACACGGGTCGCATTAAGGTCAGTAGGAATGTTAATGGGTACCCGAAGCCATAGGTACCATATGAACTCGAAACCCACCTCAAAAGTAGGTTGAGTTAACTAAACTGTAGACTGACCCAACCTGCACTTAAGGCCACCCAATTTAAATTAGGGCTACGCCCGTGGGTGGGTCGATATTAGGCTCAAGTCCAACCCATTCAAGTTAGGTCTCGAACTCACAAGCCCATCTGGCCTATTTGTTGCCTAATGTAAAGTACAATTCTTGTAAGGTAAATAGGTAGTAGGAAAAGTTCACAAGTGAGATGGTGTTCTCTTACCATGACCATCGAGTGATGAAAAGACTTATTAAGAAGAATGTCACATGTTGATTTAATGCAACTGCTTGGACCTGTAATAAGATCAAGAGAACTACAAAGATGTAAAATCAATTATTAAATTCTTTCTATAAATTTATGCTATATTAGAATAAAGAAGTATGACTAAAGTTTATAAGTATTAGCTCTGAACAAAATAGTGATGAGAAAGACCTTAGTGAAATTCAGGCTAGCCACACGTATCAGCTAATTTCAGCGCTTCCTTTAAAATAGGCTTTCCATGTCTTCTAAAATAGAACTTTGGTTCAGGTCTTTGCCAGGAACCTCATAATTAATACCATCCCCTACAAGTATGCCATCCTCTTCTGCTCTAGTAATAGATGCGGCTTGTTTCCTCTTGAATTGAGGTGATTCTTTACTATTTCTCTTTCTGCTTGATGTTTTGATATTCGATCGTCAGGTTATGAGGGTTTGTTATCCACATTGTATTCATTGCCAACAACAGAAATCTTACCTGCATTAAAGAAGCAAGGACATTTTATACATGAACTCACTTTTCGTACAAGTGGCAAATGTAAATGAGATCTGTACCAACCATCAAGTAGGTCCTACCATGAATGGGCCATATCCCAAAATACACACTACACCAAAATCCATATTTAGGAATGGTGGAAAACTGTTCCTAAACCATTTATAAACGGTTTCAACCGTGGTTAAATAGGGCGTCGCAAAAAATTAAGGACCGTGGCAAATTTTCAATTTAGGAACAATATTTTTTCTTATTTAGGAACAGTTTTGAACCCTTATTTCGAAAGGTCGATAAAAGCCGTGCAACTATTGGGTAAGGCAACTACTGGGAAAGGCAACTACTAGCTAATGACTCCTAAAATATTTAATGAAATATTTATTAGAAATGTTTTTTTTTCTTCCAAATGTGGGTATTTGAGATATCAATATGTCATCTGGTAGAAAATAATAGCTATTCTTAGTGAGACCAACAACATAAAATAGAGTTAATTATTGAAGGTAGTGCTTAAAATGCCATCAAAGTTAATTTCCCATATGTGCAATGCTTAAAATGCCATCAAAAAGTTAATTTATCCGCAATGCTTAAAATACCATCAAAAAGTTAACTTATGTGCAATGCTCAAAATGCCATCACAAGCTTCATAAATTGTGTCATTATAACTCCATCCTTGCACTAATGTTAGCGATATTTACTCATCTTGAAGACAAGCACAATGAACTAAAAGTATGATTTATCATTGATAATGTTATGTTATTTATAAGATCAAATTATAACGAAAAGAAAGACAAAAGAAAAAGAAGAAGAAGAAGTCGAGGAAAGAGAAAAAAATGATGATATTCAAATATCAATCCTACTAGTGGTCATTTTTCTCTTTCTTTTCTTTTTTTCAAGAAAAAACAAGTATATGTTGGCTGCATTGTTGAACTGATAGTCATTTTCAGCAATACGATTGACTATGGGTGCTACAAGTCAATTAAACCATTGATCCATTTTAAAACAAATGGTCATTTATGGTGACATCCCAAATGGTAAAAAAAAGTCAGTAGGCTCCCCTTTTACACTTGCACAAATGGTCTTAAAAAGCAGCCATTAAAATCATATTTATCTTTTATTGCTTCTCACATAAGAGATGATCTCCAAATTCACCAACAGTTGAAGTACAAAAGTCAACTAAAGATTAAAAAAATAATAATTAAACATTGGTCAATTACTAGCTATTATAAGTAGGTGGTTTAGTATTGATGCTACTGAACATGGTCCAAATATGCCGAATGCTCAGCTGCGCACCAGTTCGGACGGAACTCGTGCAAACTTTTTTAAGAAAACATTATACATGGTGTGACTCCAGAATCTGAACAGTGCTCGTGAAGCAGTGACTCACAAAACCCATTGGGCCCAATTTTTACTTCGATCCAAAACTTCGGTGGGCCATGAAAAATGAAAACAGTTTCCTCCCCTAATTTGCATTCTCTTTGTTATGGCCCACTAGAATTTTAGATAAGGGTGAATTTTTTTCCTTAGGGGTTTCATGGGATTCCACATCACATGGACCATTCGGATTAGAAGCCCATGACATACGTACAAAGGTGCACAAGTGCATAGGCGAACGTGACTCTATATGCCGAATGCTCAGCTACACACCAGTTCGCACGGAACTCGTGCGAACTTTTTTAAGAACTCATCATCACACGTGATGTGACTCCAAAATCTGAACGGTCCACGTGAAGCAGCACCTCATGAAACCCCCTGGGCCCAATTTTTACTTTGATCCAAAACTTTGGTAAGCAATGCAAAATGAAAACAGTTTCCTCCCTTGATTTGCATTTCTCTTTGCTATGGCCCACCAGAATTTTAGATCATGGTGACAATTCTACCCTTGGGGATTAATGGGATTCCGCATCACATGGACAGTTCGGATTAGACACCCATGATATGTGTGCAAAGGTGCGTACGTGTGCAGGTGAGCATGACTCTATATGCCGAATGCTCCGCTGCGCACCAGTTCGCACGGAACTCTTGTGAACATTTTTGAGAACTCATCATACGTGATGTGACTCCGTAATCTGAACGGTCCACGTGAAGTAACACCTCATGAAACCCCAGGGTCCAATATTTACTTTGATCCAAAACATTGGTGGGCTATGAAAAATGAAAACAGTTTCCTCCCTTGATTTGCATTTCATGGGCTAGATGTGGTTCACAAATCTAGCCCATCTATTGTATGTGTCCCACTTGGATGAGGGGTCAGACCAAGTGTCAGCCGCATTGAAAACCATCTGTGCCATTTGTAGTTTTAAAAGAGAAAGACAGCCAATGGCATAAAATATATAGATGAGATCAATACAAGGAGCAAACCTAGCTGAGCACCAAGTTCAATCACATGTAACTTTGATGTAATCTGTCCTGCATTGGTGGTCTTTGAGGCAAAGGCAATAAGAATGGAAGGGTTTTCATTTCCAGCAACCTGTTTAAGCCATGAAGATCATCAAAAAAAGTATCAAACCAAGTCAAACAACAGCAAACTGAACAATATATGGGTAGGATATGTTGGTATGCAAGATGATACACAAAATGAAGGAAAGGCCCACACCTTTAGTGAAGCAAATGATGCAGCATGTGCTTCAAGAGCTTGACTACACTGCTGATCCACAGAAAAAAGCTGCATATTCCCCTTCACCAGCTATGGCCTCTACAAGCAAAATTGGAAGACAAAACAGAATAATTAGAAACATAAAAATTTTCAAAGTTATAATGTAAAGGGATAGAATTTATTTTCAACTACTACTGAATTCAAATCTAATCACTTCCATGATTGAAGGAAACAAAAGATGTTGAGGAAGTAGGCCATCTGTTCCAGGGTAATATGAAGCAGAAAGCAGCATCACATGATAAGATCGAGCTCCTGGTAAACAAGCTCAGTACTCTAAGGTGCATGGAAACAAACACAAAATAATCTCTCCAGCAATAAAACTATATGATCAATAAATTCATCGACTGTTATTTACAATGTTAAAATCAGCAATTAATTATTCATTATTGATATTATTTTCAATAAATAGTTGCATAAAAATATGAAATTACCTGCAAAGGGGTTAGTTCAAACTATGAACGGGCATCATTCTCTCCTCTTTAAGAACAAACACAAGAAAGGCCTCTTCCAAGCCATGCCACTGATCTTGCCAAAACCTCAGCTGAAGCAATACAAGGTTCCTCAGATTTAGAACTTTTCGATAAGATCTTCACTGAAATCACATTTCCGAAGGTGTTATTTACAATCAACAAGTTTCCAAGGGCATGAAACTTTCTGTGAAACCAAAATTGACAAGAACTACATGCAAAAAGAAAATACCCAGATATTGACGGGTATTCTCCGTAACCCTTTGTAGGAATTCCTCATCGATATCCTTGTACTGCAGGAAATCTAGAATTTCAATAGAAAACTCAAAGATGTAAAAGGAAAATAGCAAATAAGCAGAGATGGAGAGGGATTTACATTCACTGCTTCCCGCTCAGCAGCATAAACAGCACATAACATGAGTGGCTTATAACACCATATAGAGTACAGGACATTCCAGGAAGCTTGCAGAAGCCATAAGTTAAGAACTTAGAAGAGGCCTATTCAGTCCTAGTGAACTTCAGAAATGGAATGGTCGAAGGAAATACCACATGAAATATTTCAGAAGTAAACAAGTCTGTTTAGCAATTTACAGCCTTCCTGACATGACTATGAAAGAAAGCCAACAAAAAGGTTTACACCCTTCAAAACATAACAGAATAAAATTTTCAAGATGGACACAGAAATGCAAGCATCATCAACTGGAAGGTCAAGAATCAAGAGACAATCTTTATATGATCTTCGAACATGAAATCTAGGATAGACCATCATACCTTTCAAGTCAGGCTTCCTTTCGACTTTTGTCTTGTTCAACCAATTCACTATCTCATGCAGGCGCTTCTCTGCTCTCACGGTGCGGACCTATACACAAGCATCACAACTAGTTAGAATTAGAAGGCCCTATCTCTTCACACAATGAATTTTTGCTCAATATGCAGAAGAAGCAAGCTGCATAATGCAAAATCATTCATGCTAATGGAATCTCAAAGGATTGATATCATAACTACTGATATGATCTAATTCATAAGTTTTTACATAAAAGCTTATGTCAAATTGCAGGTAGAGTCAATAGGACCTGTTGAGAAAATTTTCAAGAAAATGAATAGTGTTGATTAGACAATTCTGACTGTAAAAAACGATTCCCTGCAGGAAATTTTCAGAACAAATCCAACAATTGGAGAAATAACATAATGCTAAAGGTAAGATAAATTCCTACAGATAGATAAATAACATTTTAATGCTAAAGTAATATTTAGACAATGTAGGAAACTTAAAGAACCATGAATTCCAATGGTTTTAACAAACAAGCATCAACGAAATAGGGGCTAGGACTGCTTAACTAATCTGATTTTCGGACTATAACTTAGCAACAATGGTTTCCACAACGTAAAACCATAAACCCATCACATCATTACCAGCCCAACAAGAGGCAAAACCCACAATAAAAACATCAACAAAAATAAAATTAGACAAAGGTAGAATGCAACAAAGATAGACACTATTGAGTTTCATTGGGTGCAAAGTGAAAAGCCTTTCTTGTACGTGTGGTACATGTGTACAATGATCAGGACAATTACTTTGTAGTCACCAGGTGGACTACCCATACCCAAAATGCAAGGCAATTCGGAAGGGTGGCCATCCAGTCAGTGGCCTGAAAAGGTACAGTTAACTCAAAATACAAACATCCATCCACATTCAACAGACGAAACTTGCCATAAATGGGTGGTTATAGCAGTCCAATCTTTGTGCAGATGAGTAACGTAAGAGCACATGGCAGGCATCGAGGACCGGTGCCAAAACAAATGTGAAAGACGAGTTGCATCTTTCAACAAACAGAGTTATTTTCAAACTGAGCATACCAAATGAGAGAAACTGAATTTTTAGAACTAAATTGAGAAATGACAAGATTTGATATGCTATATGAAGTTGCAGACACTTTAACATAGATGAATGCTCTAAAAACCGAAATTAGATAATTAGCTAGGAATGTTGTTTTACAATATGGAATTTTTACATAGAGAAATCTAGGATCCATAAATGCATCAAGAACCTCAATTGTTAACAGTCCAATCTAGGATCCAGGTCATCTACATAGACCGTAGATTATGGGAACTCTAGAAATCAGGAGAAAGCCACAACATGATATGATGCTACTTGCCCCAGTACATTTATAACTAGGATGACAAAAATATGAGTGAGATAGTAAAATACCACATCAGCTTCCAAATCATTGCACCTCTTTACGTTGCACTATTTTAGTAATTGGAATATGCCTCTTTGGACAAGGTATGTTGGGTTGTTCTTCAACATTATTAAACCTAAATGTAGGCAACAATATCAAAATAAATTAGTTCAGTATGACAAGAACCTAAAAAAAGATAGAAATTGTAGATAAAGCCAAAAGATTATCGGGTGAAAATAAAATTGAAGCAAATAGATACGATGTTAACAAATGTGTACACTTGATATATAGTGAGCTCAAAAGTTGAATTTGTACACTGATAGACTTCAAGGTCTACCTAAATTTTTTAGCATGAAATTTATCTTTAGAGTTGTTTAACATGTTGCTCTACAATGGGATTCGCACATCCGAGTTCCCAATCCAGAATGATGCTCCCATGCACAAGCCTTACCCGAAAAGCATGCATACTCTTCAAGAAGTGTGACTCTCTCTCTCTCTCTCTCTCTCTCTCTCTCTCTCTCTCTCTCTCTCTCTCTCTCTCTCTCTCTCTCTCTCTCTCTCTGTGTATATATATATATATCAACAATACTGAGAGAACAATGCCCTTTATGAAAAAATAACTGAAAAAAAGCTAAAAATTCATTTTTCCCAAATTGTTTGGGGATTAGATTCCTAAGAGGACTTGGAAGTTAATTGGGAAAAAAAAGATGATTTGGGTGGGGAAATTGAGATTAGAGCGAATACCAACCAGAACCTAATCAATGAGACATAAGTTGATCTTATGCAACTACATGGACCTGTAACAAGATTGAGACAAATAGAATGAGGCAAAATCAACTATCAAATTCCATATTTATAATCAATTACGGGTCTAAGTCTTCAAGAACTAGACCCGGACCCAAAAGGACTTAGGAACTCATGAGATCCTACACAATTAACCAGGTATGGAACTGTAGGAACCAAACACATTTAATATTTAGGAAAAAAAAAACATCTCCTAAGCCATATGGCACTGTCACGTATCTCAAGCAACTTGTTTAGGATGTTCTTCTCATACTTGTCTTGTTTTATGGTAACATAACCTGAATTTTAAATGGGTCCAATTTCTTAGCCTTAATCTTGTTAAAATCAGGTCATATTCGTGGGTCGAATCCATCAAGTACCCCTACCTTTGGATACCATTAACAACCCTACGAGCCCTAATGTGCCCCGTTTGATAAAAGGGTTAAATTTAGGTCAGGGGGGCCAGTATTAATTCATTAATTTGATAAACGGGTCAAATTAATGGGTTGGCTGCTTTCGATTTTAACATGACTTAGACCAAACCCGATTTTTTTTTTTATTTTTTTGTGTGTCTAGGTCTAAAACAACAGCTGTATTCTTAAATGGGTCGGGTACAGGGCACCCCTCGACCCAACCTAACCCAACCATTTACACTCCCTATTTTACTAGATGACTATTGTAGTCTCACTTTCAAGGTATCCCATATCGGCATCTATTGGCATAATGGTGCCCTCCGATACTAATACGAATACGGGGGTGTAAGGACGATACAGGGGCGTAACGGCTCGTAACGGTGTAATTTTTTTGCCAAAAAATATGAAAAAATATTGATTAAATCTAGAATATTCTAAGCATTCCAAATATGCATTCATTTATAAATTGGAACATGTTTATGAGGTGTAATGGTCCACTCTTTGGTGAGAAGTTGTATCGGACTGTCTGATTAATTTTTGAACCAAGTAACCTGAATTTGACTACAAAATTCATATATTTAATTTTCTAAATATCTAATTTATATACTTAACAACTTAATATCATTTCTCCTAATAGTTCATTAAAAAAATGAAATTAAATTCAAGTAAATGGCGTTGCCAATTTGGGGCTGACTTGGAGGACCAATCTATGCTCCAAAACAACCTCAAATTCATGCAATTTATTGTCATTATCCCACTTATGAATTGGTGGACATTTATTGGATAGTGAATCATGAAAAAAATCAGAAGGCCTTATTTTAAAAAATAAAAGTCCACAAATTAACAATTAAAACTATTCAAACAATTTGATTTTGGCATTGTGAGTTAGCAATTGCAGTCCATAATTTAATTGGTAAATTTTAAGTTAATATATGTCTCGTGTACAATTTTTTAAGGGCCCGAATTAGGCAGGACTCGGATTGTGAAGTGTAACACGCGTGTCAAAGTTTTTTGCGCCCCACCCATGATGAATGTGTTATATCCACACCGTCCATCCATTTTGCCAAATAATTTTAGGGCATGAGCCCAAAAATGAGGCACATCCAAAGCTCAGTGGACTGCACCATAAGAAACAACAATAATTAAACGTTCACCATTAAAATTTTATTGAGGGCTACAAAAGTTTTAGATCAAACTGACATGTGTGTTTTCCCTTCATCCACGTCAGTTTGACCCAATTAATAGGTTAGATTGAAAATAAACATTACAGTGGACCTTAAGAAATTTTTAATGGTGAGCATTCTATAACCACCGTTTCCTATGGTGTGGTCCACCTGAGATTTGGATATTACTAATTTTTTGGATCCTGACCTAAAATGATGTGGCAAAATGGATAGATGACATGGATAAAATATATACATCATGGTGGGGCCCACTTGGGTCTGATCATGAGGTATGTGTTATATCTAAACCGTCCATTCATTTGACGAGCTCGTCTTAAGGCTTGACACGAACAATAATACATATCTAATTATCAAGTAGACCACACTGCAAAAAGTAGTGGGGGATTGAACATCTACCATTGAAACCCTTCTTGAGATCACAGAAGTTTTGGATCCATGTGAAATTTGTTTTTCCTCTTCATTCAGGTCTTTTTGACCTTATGAACAGATTGGATGGAAAATAAATGTTACAGTGGGCCCTACGAATTGTTTAACATTGAAAATCATTATCTCCGCTGCTATTTTTGGTGTGGTCCAGATGATCTTTGGATATAATTCATTTTTTTAGTAGTGCTCTAAAATGATCTCTGAAAATAGATGAACGGTGTAGATATAATAAATACATCACTATGGAGCCCATGTAACTTTGATCTCCTTTGAACCGTTCGTACAACTCGGAGCTCGAGGAGTGTCAGCGCTCGTCTTAGCATGACATGTACCTACAGCAGCTAGCTGGTGTGTGGTACACCTGCAAATTTTTAAAAAAAAAGGGAGAGAGAGGGAAACCGAAAAGAAAAAAGAGGGAAAGAAGAGAGAAAAGAAAAAAGAGGGAAAGACGGAAAGAAGAGAGAGAGAGAGAGAGAGAGAGAGAGAGAGAGAGAGAAGAAGAAGAAGATGAAGAAGAGGAAGAAGAAGAAGAAGAAGAAGAAGAAAGAGAAGAAGAAGAAGAAAAGAAAGGAAAAAAGGTACATTTTTTTCTTTTTTTTCTATTTTTTTCAAGGCCCATAACAACTGTTACGGGTCCATAACGGCCGTTACGGTCATAGAATTCCGTAACGGCCGTTTCGACACCATACTGCGTAACGGTGTCGGTCGTTACTGTTACGTATCAGCCGATACGACCGTATTGTAACGGATACTGGACACCTTGCTCACTTTACTAACCTGAAGGGCTCAAGAATGTTTAAACCTATTTCAAAATATCAAAAACAATAATGTAAATTGATATTTTGACTTTTAAAACCCTACTCGCCCACATAGATTATTAATTGGTTGGGCCAATTGTTCTGCATATACCACCTTTTGCTTGCTATGACTTTCACTTTACTTCTTTCATAGTTTTAGAAATTGCTTCCAGTTTCACTACCAGGTGGGTATATATAGGTCGCTACTATGTTTCGGTTACTACTATTTTGCTATGTTATTTTTTTTTATATACATTTTGCATTTTTTTAGTTCTCTTAATGGGTCTATTGTTATCTCAGGGTCGTTGTCTCTCATGGCTGCAAAATTGTTCCAACTCATCAATGAGTGCAAGATCTTGGCAACATGGTTCTTTTGGAGAGGTCCCAATGCCTTTTGGACTACTTGGTGAGCATCTTTATAAAATTATCGCTCAGCATGCAACCATCACCTACTAAATGAGCCCATCAACTTACCTATTTGATCGACAACTTTATTCCACTAGTACTTAATGGTCCCATCAACTTACCTATTTGATGGACAACTTACATATTCAACTAGTGTGCACATCCAATGCCTTATAGACATCATGCCTTATACATGAGTGGGCTTCACATAACATTTAGAGAACTTTGTTGAAAAGGGTTGTTAACGGGTTGAGTTCGTGTTTCCTAGCACCCCTGTACCTAGGCCTAACTAACCCAGATGGGTTCTTTCCAGATTCAAGTCTAGTTTTGAATACCTAGAACCAAATCCAATCAAGTTTAGGTATCTCTTAGGGTACCTGTTAGAATATCCTAACAGTAAGACACACATGGGCTTTGCAAACCTCGGGTCGAAATGATCAAATTAACCACTTTCTCCAGTCTAGCTGATGTGTTTCATTAGCATAAGTAGAAGCCATCGCTCTTTCCTCTTGCCTTATGCTCATTCCAAAAAACTTATCTTGCCTCAAGGATGTTTTGAAAAACATGTTGCTACTTTTTTACATACTTCATTTGGCTTTTGTGGAGAGAACTAGAAACAATTTATTTGGGGTTATCTTTATGAACAAAAGAGACAACATGCTTGGTAAATAACATCTAGATGGCATAGACTTTTTGCTTGCCAAGAAGGGGCATATTGCCCTTTATTGGTTGCGGGTTTCTTCATACTCTCTAAAGTGATTCCTCTACTTTAATGAAGTCTAATTATTCATAGTAACAAATAAATAGAAACTATCGAACACAAGGATATGAATGACAAGTCTTCATAAGCGATGGTGAGAAATTGCTACAATAAAACACAATTTACATAATGAGGCTACTAGCAAAGAGCATTGGCTTTGAAGTTCAAACCCAAGCATTAAAAATGAAAAAATTATAATAAAATAAAATAAAATAATCCTTGAGTGCATTCACTTACAGTTGAAGTCCCTTGGTCGATGACACCATGTTTGCAAGTTAGATCAAGAGGCCATTCCAGCAATCGCAAATACTAATGCAAAAATAAAAGAATGCATACGAAGAGATGGCATATAATGGTAAATACATAAAACCAAGCATTGTAAGGGAGACACCCATATCGACAATAGCACAATGTTTTATATATTATTCATCCATTAAATCACAAACCTTACATGTATAACTAGTATTTCTTACTCAATTTCTTTCTATCACTATGGATAGTTATCGTATGCCATTAAAACAAATGATACACATTGTGTAATATGCAAATTCACATGATTCTTACCACACAAAAGAATCAATCGTGTAGTCTCCTAAGACATTTGCCAAAGGCTTAGAATGCAACATATGGTATTTAAGCTAAAACACTTTGACACCATCAAATGAGTGTCAAAATACTTTTTAACTAGCAAAACAAGCCCAATAAATGAAGGCATTCTCCAAATCTTGTATTGGGATCATAGTCATGCTCTTAATAACACAAGCAAGACATAGAATGGAGCATAGACAAGCAATTATTTTAAAACAATAGGAAGCCTAAATGTCTAGAAAGAAAGAAAAGGGAGGAATTACTTAATAGCAATAGCAGGAGCGTCGTCCCTAGGTAGAAATTTTCTATTAAAGTATCGCCCAAACAATCTATATCAATGATCAAACTTTTTCTACTAAAGGATCGCCCAAATCAAGTTTTTTTTTAGAGGGTTGGGAAATGGAAGATTGGACCATATACAATAAAACCTTCTTCTGATGTTTAAAGATATTCAAACTAGGTCAATCGCTACGAAAAAGGAAGCACCGTCATACCACAGAGCCTGAAATGTGTATGCAAGTCCAACACAAGTGGTCTCTATTCTAAGGTATGCATTTTAATATTTTTATGCCTACTTGACCATATCCCACAAACGGGGTGTTTGTTAGTGGAGTTTCAGATACAACAATTCTTTCGTAGATTACTCTCAACGCTTGATGGGATAAAGATACACGAACAAAAATGAATGGAATGCCTTTTGCTTAAGGACTTCTAATAGAGAAACTTCCAAAGGAGTACAAAAAAAAAAAAAAGCAACCTTTTGGAAATACACATCCTCATGGTTAATTGAATAATAAAAATAACAACATTTACGATGTGAAATAACCAAAACTCCATTCGAGTTCCATAGTTTCAAAAGTAAAGATACACTCTCAACACTTAGGATAAAGATTCACGAACAAAATGAATGGAATGCCTTTTGCTTACGGACTTCTAAAAGAGAAACTTCCAAAGGAATATAGAAAAAGAAACCTTTTGGAACGAGACATCCTTAGGGTTAATTGAATAACAAAAATAACAACATTACGATGTGAAATAACCAAAACTCCATTCGAGTTCCATAGTTTCAAAAGTAAGATACTCTTTAAGCAATCTTGAGAGTAATGCTCTATGTAAACTATAGCATTTGAAAACACTCCAGAAATGTTAAAGGCTCCAACAGTGTTATTTCTTCTCTCAATTTGTCTCAGACAAGCAAAGACAATACAGAGATCAAATTGCTTAGGGATGAGTTATAGTAGGAGCAATTGTTGAAGATGCCATATGATCATGGATGGGTGATCGTAGTCGTGATGATAGTTTCACAGGCATTGTAAGCACAAACGGGCCCAAAAAAAATAATTTAACTGAAAAAAGAAAATTACCCTAATTCAAAAAACAAGCTATTACTTAAGAAGAGTGCCACCATTTGTATAAAAAGTTTATGCAGCAAGGTGACAGTATCAAAGCTAGATTGGTCATGGTCTTACTTTCAAATCATCAACTTTACAAAGGGAATAAATTTCAAAGGAGTTCAGAGTAGTACCCTTACTATTAGAACTAGACATGCTTCGTGTTAATTGGTCAAACAAAACAAAAAAAATCATTATGATGTGAAAAAACCAACAAACTATTGGATTCCACAGTTTCAAAAGTAAAATATTTTCTAGGCTCTCTTGAAAGTTAAGCTCTATGTAAAGTCCAATATTTGAAAACACAACATAAGAATCAAAGGCTCCAACGACACTGGTTCTTATCGATATTTGGGTCAAACAAACAAAACGATACACATGCATAAACGAAAAAGAAACAATTTCTCAATCATACAAGTTGTACGATGTTAGTTGTTTTCACAAACATCAAAATCATGAGTGTGCACGACAAATAATATTTTAAACGAAAGAGAGAACGACCTTAGTTCAAAAAATGAACAATCGCTTAACAAGAGCAGGACAGCCATCATGTGCACATATAGTTTATGAAGCAAGGTGACACCATCAAAGTTAGATTGGACACCGTCCTGATTTGCCGTTGAAATTGAAAATATTTCTTGATGAGATTTTAACACACCATTAGTGAGGAGTTCAGAAAAATACCATTACTATACAGAAGCAATTACTAAGTGATACAAGCAATAAGATGATTTTAGCACACCATTAGTGAGGAGCAGGGACGAAACGTCAAGATTTCGAGAATCATTCACCCAAACTCGTGATGGGTTTTGGGATTTTTTTTCATCCCTTTAAGGTGACACCATTCCCTACAGATGCACGCAATCACGCGCCAACCACGTGCATCAAAAAATCTAACACACTTAAGGTCACTACCAATGAGCCCTAAGGACTTCTCAAAGAGAATAACTTTCAAAGGAGTTCAAAAAAGCACCCTTACTATTAGAACTAGACATCTTTCAAGTTAATTGGCCAAAAAAAAAAAAACATCATTATGATGTGAAATAACCAACAAACCATTGGATTCCTTAGTTTTAAAAGTAATATATTTTTTAAGTTCTCTTCAAAATATAAAGTTCAGCATCCAAAAACTTCCCGTTACGCTCTCTTCATTTTCTAAGCTCCTTCAACTATTTTCTTCTCTTTTTTGTACTCTTTCTTGCCGTTCTAATTTTGCTATAGTAACGATGACAAAACACTACACTTGTAAATTTTGAATTTTCTTTTGTTTTATAAGCTGTCCCCCCCCCCCCCCCCCCCTTCACTTTAAGGCGGGACTATTCCCTGCGAATGCACAAAATCACCTGTCAACCACGTGCATCGGCGCTTTAAGGCGAGACTATTCCCTACAAATGCACACAATCACCTGTCAACCACGTGCATCAGCGCTTTAAGGCAAGACTATTCCCGGCGAATGCACACAATCACCTGTCAACCACGTGCATCGGGTAATCCACGGGAAGGGTCACCTGCCAACCATGTGCATCGGGTAATCCAAGGGAAGGGGAACCAAATCGAACTTGTGTTTTAGGGGAGCAAAACCACAACCAAAGTCGTACTTCCAAACTCGTGACGGGTAATCCACAGGGAGGGGAATCAAACTTGGAGTAAGCAATTTTTATACAAGGTAATACCGTCTATCCATATGAGGACTTTGATAATAGCAAGGTTTTAACTAATTTAATCTAAATTTGCTCATAGAATTTAAGAGTTTAACATTTGATCCACTATTGATAGATATCACAATCCCCTTACTCAAATTCTAAATTTTTTCCCCTAACCACTTTAACAATAGAAAGTATAGATTGGAATGTAAGGATCAAAGGCTTTGATGTATTGATTTTATTTTAGCGTAGATCATCCTTTGGTATTCTTCTTATCAATTTATTTCTTAATCATTAAAATTTTCCTAGTGTTTGATTCTGGAGCAAAATCCTTTTGAAAAATATGCATAAAATGCGTCTATTTTAAATGATGCCCTAATATTTTAAGCTAAAAAAACATTTTTTTATGAGTGACTTCCTAATCCAAGTAGTGTCCTTATCCAAGTCTAACTTCATCTTCGGGTAAGAGTCTGATTGTTCTCTTATTTGTACTAATCCTAATTAAAGATCGACAGATATTACTTTGATTCCACGACTAATCAACCCTTGTGTAAAGTGGTGTGAGATTTTGCCTATTAAAGATAGTCCAATAAAAAGTAAGTAATGGGACCATACCCCAACGATTAGGACAAACCAAAACTTGAAAATGATCACATGGAAGGAGGATAGATACCACAATCCTCTTACTCGAATTCTAAATTTTTTCCCCTAACCGCTTTGACAATAGAAAGTATAGATTGGAATGTAAGGATCAAAGGCTTTGATGTATTGATTTTATTTTAGCGCAGATTGTCCTTTGGTATTCTTCTTATCAATTTATTTCTTAATTAATAAAATTTTCCTAGTGTTTGATTCTGGCGCAAAATCCTTTTGAAAATGTTGCATAAAATGTGTCTATTTTAAATGATGCCCTAACATTTTCAACTAAAAAAACATTTTGTTATGAGTGACTTTCTAATCCAAGTAATGTGCTTATCCAAGCCTAACTTCATCTTCAGGTAAGAGCCTGATTGTTCTGTTGTTTGTCTTGATCCTAATTAATGATCGACAGTTATTACTTTGATTTCACGGCTAATCAACCCTTGTGTAAAGTGGTGTGACATTTTGCCTATTAAAGATAGTCTAATAAAAAGTAAGTCATGTGCACATTCGTGGGACCTTACCCTAACGATTAGGACAAACTAAAACCTGAAAATAATCACGAGGAAGGAGTGAAGTGATATGGGGTAAGGTAGGGTTTCTAATTTGAATAGGGGATGTAGATGGACTTTTCGGTCGAGTGAACAACTTATAGGCAATCAAAATCGGTCAACCAACACCCGATAATAAGCCCCTTCGGGGGTTCGGGCTAGCCTTGCCCCTGATAGATCCACTTCGAAGAAAAAAGAGATCTATATATTTAAGTTTAGGCCGAAGTCTTTGACTGGAAACGCCATGCCGTTTATGTAATTCTGTTGGTCTTAGAGTAGCTACCATGTTTCAGTAGTTGCCACCGCATAATACGATGACCTAATCAAGTGAACTGACCTAATCAAGTGAACTAGAAGCCAAGGCCACCCGGAGTGCGTTATAGTGCGCCTATAAGGGACAGACGAAGCTCTCATTCAGTTGTTAAGCATCACTATCTTACCCTTAGAAGGGCGGGATGAAGTTTGATTAAAAGAGAACGCAGAATAGAGGGTTTCAGGAGTTTCTAAATGTGAGGATTTTAAAAAAAATCCCTTATTACACCACGTGCATCGAGTAAACCACGAGAAGGGGAATCAAACTCCTGTCTGTGAGGAGCAAACCCACGACCAAAGTCGTTCGCCCAAACTCATGACGGGTAATCCACCGGAAAGGGAATCAAACTTCTGTCTGTGCGTAGCAAACCCACGACCAAAGCCATTCTCCCAAACTCGTGTCTGTGGGGAGCAAACCCTCGACCAAAGTCGTTCACCCAAACTCGTGACTGATAACCTACGGAGAGGAGAAACGAACTCATGTCTGTGGGGAGCAAACCCAAGAACAAAGCCATTCGCCCAAACTTGTGACGGGTTTTGGGAACCTTTTTTTCCGTCCCTTTAAGGTGAGACCATTCCCTACAAATTCATGCAATCTCCCGCCAACCGCATGCATCAAAAAATCTGAAACACTTAAGGTCATTACGAATGAGCCCTATAGACTTCTCAAAGAAAATAACTTTCAAAAGAGTTCAAAAAAGCACCCTTACTATTAGAACTAGACATCCTTCAAGTTAATTAGTCAGAAAAAAAAACATCATTATGATGTGAAATAACCAACAAACCATTAGATTCCTAGTTTTAAAAGTAATATATTTTCTAACCTCTCTTTAAGGTTAAGCTCTATATAAAGTTCAGCATCCAAAAACTTCTGTTACACTTTCCTCATTTTCTAAGCTCCTTCAACTATTTTCTTCTCTTTTTTGTACTCTTTCTTGCCATTCTAATTTTGCTATAGCAACGATGACAAAACGCCACACTTGTAAATTTTGAATTTTCTTTTGTTTTATAACTACATGGTGTCCCCGCTCCTCTAAGGCGAGGCTATTCCCTGCGAATGCACACAATCACCTGCCAACCACGTGCATCGAGTAATCCATGGGAAGGGGAACTAAACCAAACTCGTGTTTTAGAGGAGCACACCCACTGATCCCTGCAAATGTGCACAATCACCTGCCAACCACGTGCATCGGGTAATCCACAGGAAGGGGAACCGACCTGAACTCGTGTTTTAGGGGAGCAAACCCACAACCAAAGCCGTACTCCCAAACTTGTGACGGGTAATCCATAGGGAGGGGAATCAAACTTGGAGTAAGCAATTTTTATACAAGGCAATACCGTCTACCCATATGAGGACATCGATAATAGAAAGGTTTTAACTAATTTAATCTAAATTTGCTCATAGAATTCTAGAGTTTAACATTTGATCCACTATTAATAGTACCACAATCCACTTACTCAAATTCTAATTTTTTTCCCCTAGCCACTTTGACAATAGAAAGTATAGATTAGAATGTAAGGATCAAAGGCTTTGATGTATTGATTTTATTTTAGCGTAAATCGTCCTTTGGTATTCTTCTTATCAATTTATTTCTTAATCATTAAAATTTTCCTAGTGTTTGATTCTAGAGCAAAGTCCTTTTGAAAATGATGCATAAAATGTGTCTATTTTAAATGATGCCCTAATATTTTAAGCTAAAAAAACATTATGTAATGAGTAACTTCCTAATCCAAGTAGTGTCCTTATCCAAGCCTAACTTCATCTTCGGGTAAGAGTCTGATTGTTCTTTTATTTGTCTTGATCCTAATTAAAGATTGACAGTTATTACTTTGATTCCACGGCTAATTAACCCTTGTATAAAGTGGTGTGAGATTTTTTCTATTAAAGATAGTCCAATAAAAAGTAAGTCATGTGCACATTCATGGGACCTTACCCCAACGATTAGGACAAACCAAAACCTGAAAATAATCACCAAGAAAGAGCGAAGTGATAAGAGGCAAGGTAGGGTTTCTAATTTGAATAGGGGATGTAGATGGACTTTTCGGTCGAGCGAACAACTTATAAGCAAGCAGAGTCGATCAACCAACACCGATGATAAGCCCCTCCGGGGGTTCGAGCTAGCCTGGCCCCTGATAGATCCACTTTGAAGAAAAAAGAGATCTATATATTGAAGTTCGGGCTAGAGGCTTTGACCGTAAACGTCATGCCATTTATGTAATTCTGCTAGTCTAAGAGTAGCTCCCAAGTTTTGGTAGTTGCCACCGCAAAATACGACGACTTAATCAAGAGAGCGAGAAGCCAAGGCCGCCCGAAGTGCGCTATAGTGCGCCTTACTAAATTGGGGCTCCATTTTTAGCAGATATGACATCCCCCTATTAGTGACAGTGTGCATCTGAACTCACTAATAGGAAAGGAGAGAAAAAAAAAACAATGCCAACAATGAAGTCAATTCGTTATTCACCGACAAACGAAGCTCTCATTCAGTTGTTAAGCATCGCTAGCATACTCCTAGAAGGGCAAGTTGAAGTTTGATTAATAGTGAAAGCAGAATTGAGGGTTTCAGGAGTCTCCAGATGTGAGGAATTAGAAGAAAAAAAATTCCCTATTACACCACGTGTATCGAGTAAACCACAAGGAGGGGAATCGAACTCCTGTCTGTGAGGAGCAAACCCACGACCAAAGTCGTTCGCCCAAACTCATGACGGGTAATCCGCGGGAACGAGAATCGAACTTCTGTCTGTGGGGAGCAAACCCACGACCAAAGCCATTCTCCCGAACTCGTGTCTGTGGGGAGCAAACCCTCGACCAAAGTCATTCACCCAAACTCGTGACTGGTAACCCACGGAGAGGTGAAACGAACTCATGTCTGTGGGGAGCAAACCCAAGACCAAAGCCATTCGCCCAAACTCTTGACGAGATTTGGGAAGTTTTTTTTCATCCCTTTAAGGTGAGACCATTCCCTAAAGATGCACACAATCACCCGTCAACCATGTGCATCAAAAAATCTGACACACTTAAGGTCACTACCAATGAGCCCTAAGGACTTCTCAAAGGGAATAACTTCCAAAGGAGTTCAAAAAAGCACCCTTACTATTAGAACTAGACATCCTTCAAGTTAATTGGCCAAAAAATAAACAACATTATGATGTGAAATAACCAACAAACCATTAGATTCCTAGTTTTAAAAGTAATATATTTTCTAAGCTCTCTTCAAAGTTAAGTTCTATGTAAAGTTCAGCATCCAAAAACTACCCGTTACGCTCTCTTCATTTTCTAAGCTCCTTCAAATATTTTCTTCTCTTTTTTGTACTCTTTCTTGCCGTTCTAATTTTGCTATAGCAACGATGACAAAACACCATACTTATAAATTTTGAATTTTATTTTGTTTTATAACTACATGGTGTCCCTGCCCCTCTAAGGCGAGACTATTCCCTACGAATGCACACAATCACCGGCCAACCACGTGCATCTGGTAATCCATGGGAAGGGGAACAAAACCAAACTCGTGTTTTAGGGGTGCAAACCCACTGTTCCCTGCGAATGCGCATAATCACCTGCCAACCACGTGCATCGGGTAATCCACAGGAAGGGGAACCGAACTGAACTCGTGTTTTAGGGGAGCAAACCCACAACCAAAGCCGTACTCCCAAACTCGTGATGGGTAATCCACAGGGAGGGGAATCAAACTTGGAGTAAGCAATTTTTATACAAGGCAATACCGTCTACCCATATGAGGACTTCAATAATAGCAAAGTTAATTTGATCTAAATTTGCTCATAGAATTCTAGAGTTTAACATTTGATCTACTATTGATAGATACCACAATCCTCTTACTCAAATTCTAAAAAAAATTTCCCTAGCCGCTTTGACAATAGAAAGTATAGATTGGAATGTAAGGATCAAAGGCTTTGATGTATTGATTTTATTTTAGAGTAGATCGTCCCTTGGAATTCTTCGAATCAAGTTATTTCTTAATCATTAAAATTTTCCTAGTGTTTGGTTCTGGAGCAAAATACTTTTGAAAATGATGCATAAAATGTGTCTATTTTAAATGACGCCCCAATATTTTCACCTAAAAAAACATTTTGTTATGAGTGACTTCCTAATCTAAGTAGTGTCCTTATCCAAGCCTAAATTCATCTTCGGGTAAGAGTCTGACTGTTCTTATTTGTCTTGATCCTAATTAAAGATCTACTGTTATTACTTTGATTTCACGGCTAATCAACCCTTGTGTAAAGTGGTGTGAGATTTTGCCTATTAAAGATAGTCCAATAAAAAGTAAGTCATGTGCACATTCATGCGACCTTACCCCCAATAATTAGGACAAACCAAAACCTAAAAATGATCATGGGAAAGGAGTGAAGTGATAAGAGGCAAGGTGGGTTTCTAATTTGAATAGGGGATGCAGATGAACGTATCGGTCGAGCAAACAACTTATAGGTAATCAAAGTCGGTCAACCAACACCCGATGATTAGCCCCTTCGGGGGTTCGTGCTAGCTTGGCCCCTGATAGATCCACTTTGAACAAAAAAAAACATCTATATATTGAAGTTCGAGTCGAAGGATTTGACTAGAAATGCCATACTGTTATGTAATTTTGCTGGTCTAAGAGTAGCACCCATGCTTCGGTATAGTGCGCCTTAAAATACACGACCTAATCAAGAAAGCTAGAAGCCAAGGCCGCCCGGAGTTCGCTATAGTGCGCCTTACTAGGTTGGGGTTCCATTTTTCAGCAGATATGACGTCTCCCTCTTAGTGATACCGTGCATCTGAACTCACTAATAGGAAAGGAGAGAGAAGCAAAGCAATGCCAACAGCGGAGTCAAGCCGTTATTCATCAACAGACGAAGCTCTCATTCAGTTGTTAAGCATCACTAGCTTACCCCTGCAAGGTCAGGATGAAGTTTGAAAGGAATGGACGGGCATTTGCTTAATAGTGAACGTAGAATTGAGGGTTTCAGGAGACTCCAAATGCAAGGATTTTTAAAACAATCCCTTATTACACCACGTGCATCGAGTAAACCATGAGCAAGGGAATCGAACTCCTGTCTGTAGGGACCTAACCCACGACCAAAGTCATTCGCCCAAACTCATGACAGGTAATCTGTAACAACCCATTTTTTTGTGGGAACTAACTCCACCGTCCGTTTACATGTGGCCCACCTGAGTTTCAGATCAGCCTCATTTTTTTCCTTATATCTTCTCTTGGCCAGGCCGAGATGATGGACGGAGTAGATTTAAATTATTGTTAGTGGGACCCACTATATCTTAAAAATAAAAATAAAATAAAAAAATAAAAGTTATATCTTCCGCACAACTAAACCACTTTCTCCACTTTCCTTCCTTTATGTACGGTAATGGCCGCCGAACCTCCCACTAAATGAAACCGTCCCATAATTCTCACCCCTCCATTCCATTACGCATCCATTTATATAAATAAATAAATAAGAGAGAAAGAATCGAAGGAATCAATCAAATTTTTAAAAAAAATAGAGTGAGGGAGAGAGAGAGAGCTCTGTAAATCAAGAAAAAGAGAGATTAAAGCAGGGCCGGATCATAAGACTTTAAGGTAGGTGATCTTAACCTAAAATTTATCACTTTCAGTTATTATTATGTTTATTTAATCCAAATTTTCATAGAAATATTATTGTCAGTTGAATTTTTTTTATGTAGGGAATCTACTCATTTAGGAATTTCTATTTTATTTTTAAAAAAATATTTAATACTGAAATAATTTATATATAAATAAAATAAAATAAATTTATAGACTAAAATAAATAGTTTATTTAAGATTTTTTTAATAATTCTTACATGTTTTGTTAAGAAAAAAATTATTAAATTAAATTTCAAATAAATTATAATATCTTACAATATTTTACAGTACAAACAGAATATATAATTAATTATTTAAAGTATTGATGATTCATTATGCAGAATTGTGAATATAAGTGATGTAAGATTGATAAGTATTTATAACCAAATATGATTATGAAAATAAAATAAAAATATATAATAATAATAATAACAAATTATAAATTATATAATTGTAATATGTAATCAGTATTAATATGATATATAATAAGATATATAATAAAATAAAATAAAATAAAAAGGTTTATAAGATCATTAAGGTATAGTAAAATATATATATATTATGTTTCATAATAATATAGTAGTAATACAATATAATTGTAGGTTACAAAAAAAAATAATGACAAAATTTATAACATAATTAAAGTAAACATGTGTAAGATAACATTATATTACATAATTAATACATAAGTATTTAATATTATTTATATGATTATGTTATAAGTAACAAAATAGAAAAGTTTTATTTGATAATATATGAAAGTGTAATAAATATAATTTAAAAAAAAAAAATTTATGTAAATGATGATATTAACAATTTAACATAAAAGTAATATAATAATTATATTAAATGTATCAAACAAAAGTAAATTTATTAATTTAGATAGTCAATTATAAAACAAGGTTAATCATACTGGCATAATGTTATAACAAATAATTTATATAATAATAATAGTATCCAAAGTCCAAATTAATATCTTCCTTAACCTTATTCAATTTAGATTTAAAAATAAATAATAATAAAATTCTGAATTTAGATTTAAATAGTTATATAAAATAATAATAATAATAATAATAAATTTTAAATTATCAAATAATAATTTAATTACATTATTAATGTTATATTATAGAAATTAGTGTGATAATTTTTGTTCTGTAAAGATTAAAATCCAAATTTTAATTCTAAAATTTGAAGAGTTAATTAAATTAAATTTAAATGAACTTAAGTTTAAGAAAATTTTTAAAATTTTGGAATTGAAACTAAAATTTATTGTACATTATTTCATAGAAATTCCTGAATTAAATAATAGTAAAATAATACTTTATTTAAATATTTGAATTATTAAAGTTTCAATAAAAATTTAAATCTAGAATTATTAATTAGAATTATATTGTTGATATTTTGTTGTGAAATAATTATTAATCTTACATGTATGTGTACCATTTATTGAACATTAAATTTTATTATGTTAGATATAATGTAAGAAAGTAGGGCAATTGTGTCCCTTGGGTGAAAGACCCTAAATTAGCAAGTAGGGCAATCGTGTCCCTTGGGTGAGAGACCCTAAAGTCAGCAAGTAGGGCAATCGTGTCTCTTGGGTGAAAGACCCTAGAACCCACTGGATCCTTTGGAGTCTCCTTTGTGTACGGCGTATAAGTACAATTGTGTGCGTAGACATACGTTAGGAGTACAACTGGAGCAGTGGTCTGACCAGCTAACGTATAAATGGGTCCCTCACCATGAGGTACCAATGCGTGGGCGTTAATGCAATGTGACCATCCGCTTGGACACGGTGTTGTAAGAAATAATATAAATGTTATGAGTATTCATGGAAATATCACATGCATTGCATTTTCACAATTCTGTTGTTAAATTTCATTATCTGTCTTCTATTCCTTCATTTTTATAAAATTGATATTGTAACATCCTCGATTTTCACTGTTTTGGATTCTACTGGGCTGTTATGCTCATCCTACTAAAACAAATGCACAGATGCAGAGCTGGAATACTACGAGCAGGCGAGCCTCTACTGTTAGCTTTATTTTTATTTTTATTATTTTCTTAATTAGGTTTAGTTTTAATTCAAATCATTTTTGTTATTTAGGTTTAATTTATGTTCAAATTTCGATGTAGAAAGGGAAAACTATCAAAAGGGTTGAATTAAATAAACATTTCAGTTGTATTTCCTTTTAGATGACGTTCAGTGTTGATTGAATTTGATTAAATCAACTGGATTGTAATTAATGTCATTATATTATAACTCACACCATCAGATTCGGGTCCCGAAGAACTTATTCGGGTACTCGAATTTCGGGGCGTGACATAATCCACAGGAAAGGGAATCGAACTTGTATCTGTGGGGAGCAAACCCACGACCAAAGTCATTCTCCTGAACTCGTGTCTGTGGGGAGCAAACCCATGACCAAAGTCGTTTACCCAAACTCGTGACTGGTAACCCGCGGAGAGGGGAAACAAACTAATGTCTATAGGGAGCAAACCCTAGACCAAAGCCATTCGCCCAAACTCGTGACGGGTTTTGGGATTTTATTTTTTATTTTTTTTCGTCCCTTTCAGGTGAGACCATTCCCTACAGATGCACGCAATTACCCGCGCCAACCACATGCATTAGAAAATCCGACACACTTAAGGTCACTACCAATGAGCCCTAAGGACTTCCCAAAGAGAATAACTTTCAAAGGAGTTCAAAAAAGCACCCTTACTATTAGAACTAGACATCCTTCAAGTTAATTGGCCAAAAAAAACATTATTATAATGTGAAATAACCAACAAACCATTGGATTCCTTAGTTTTAAAAGTAATATATTTGCTAAGTTCTGTTCAAAGTTCAGCATCTGAAACCTTCTCGTTTAGCTCTCTTCATTTTCTAAGCTCCTTCAAGTATTGTCTTCTCTTTTTTGTACTCTGTCTTGCGTTCTAATTTTGCTATAGCAACGATGACAAACACCGCACTTGTAAATTTTAAATTTTCTTTTGTTTTATAACTACATGGTGTCCCCGCCCCTCTAAGGCGAGACTATTCCTTGCGAATGCACACAATCACCTGCCAACCACATGCATAGGGTAATCCACGGGAAGGGGAACAGAACCAAACTCGTGTTTTAGGGGAGTAAACCCACTGTTCCCTGTGAATGCGCATAATCACCTGCCAATCACGTGCATCAGGTAATCCACGGGAAGGGGAACTGAACCGAACTCGTGGTTTAGGGGAGCAAACCCACAACCACAGCCATACTCCCAAATTTGTGACGGGTAATCCACAGGGAGGGGAATCAAACTTGGGGTAAGCAATTTTTATAGAAGGTAATACCGTCTACCCATATGAGGACTTCGATAATAGCTAGGTTTTATCTAATTTGATTTAAATTTGCTCATACAATTCTAGAGTTTAACATTTGATCCACTATTGATAGACACCACAATCCTCCTACTTGAATTTTAATTTTTTTTGGCCTAGCCGCTTTGACAATAGAAAGTATAGATTGGAATATAAGGATCAAAGGCTTTGATGTATTGATTTTATTTTAGCGTAGATCGTCCTTTGGTATTCTTTTTATCAATTTATTTCTTAATCATTAAAATTTTCCTAGTGTCTGATTCTAACACAAAATTCTTTTAAAAATGATGCATAAAATGTGTTTATTTTAAATGATGCCCCAATATTTTCAACAAAAAAAAAACATTTTGTTATGAGTGTCTTCCTAATCCAAGTAGTGTCCTTATCCAAGCCTAAATTCATCTTCGGGTAAGAGTCTGACTATTCTTATTTGTCTTGATCCTAATTAAAGATCGACAATTATTACTTTGATTCCACGGCTAATCAACCCTTGTGTAAAGTGGTGTGAGATTTTGCCTATTAAAGATAGTCCAATAAAAAGTAAGTCATGTGCACATTCATGGGACCTTACCCTAACGATTAGGACAAACCAAAACCTGAAAATGATCACGGGAAAGGAGTGAAGTGATAAGAGGCAAGGTAGGGCTTCTAGTTTGAATAGGGCATATAGATGGACTTTTTGGTCGAGCGAACAACTTATAGGCAATCAGAGTCGGTCAACCAACACCCAATGATAAGCCCCTTCGGGGAGTAAGGGCTAGCCTGGCCCTTGATAGATCCACTTTGAAGAAAAAAGATATCTATATACTGAAGTTCGGGCCGAAGGCTTTGACTGAAAACGCCATGTCATTCATGTAATTCTGCTGGTCTAGGAGTAGCTCCCATGCTTCGGGAGTTGTCACCGCAAAATACAACGACCTAACCAAGATGCTACCTTAAACCCTAAAATTCCACAAAATGCGCAAAAGAATTTAATTTGAGAATACCACTTATGAGAGATTAGCAGGATTAAGAAGCCCAACCCAAAAAATACATTTAATTTCCCTAACAACCACAACATGCAAAGAACTCCTATTCTGAAAACATCTCCTATATAAAAGCAATCTCCACAAAGCTTTCCCCACTTTTCCCACCCCTCCTGAATGCCAAGACCATAGAAGGTCCACAACAAAATTCGGCTTCACCTAAGCTTGTATGGAGAGCATTGAGAAAGTAGTCCCACATCATTCAAGCAAACATGCAATGAATGAAGGGGTGACTAATTGACCCTGCATCTCCCATACACATTACACATGTTAGGAAGGGTAAGGGATCTTCTTTGCAAATTATTGATTGTCAGCACCCTCATTCTTCCCACAAGTGAACATTGTCGCCCATGGTGGGGCTCTGTATGACCATACAAAAAGGAATAGACGTGGTAATTGATCATCTTCCCCATAGTTTCTTCCCCATTAACAATTAAAGGGCATTATCATTGTACATGTTGTATCACCTAATGGAATTTCTGGTACACCTCATTAATATATTCATGTATATCTTTATACATCTTGTTCATTGAAATTAATCGCCATTTAAAAACATCCATCACAATGAACTATTAAAAGGCACTATCATTGTATATAACGTATCATCAAAAATGACCTTAATGATATTTAAGGCTTAGATCACTAAAAGCAACCCCAATCATATGAAGCATTGGATCACTAAGTATAAGCCAATCATATTAACGATTCAAATCAATTGAAATGGCCCAAGCATGTCAAAGGTCTACATCACCAGAAACTAGCACATCATATGAAGGGTTTGGATCAACTGTGGTAGGGTTTGGATAAACCCTACCATATTAACGATTTGGATTGTTGAATATAGGCGCTAGCTAGATGAACAATTAGTCAAGAAAAATAACTACACTCCATACTTAACTATAAAAGATTGAAATATTATATGTCAAGATTGCTCCACTAACAATTTTTGTCCTTACCACATCCAATGAAGGCTATTAATAATCAACGGAATTGATTGGTGAACACAGGCCTCAGCATATATTGGTTTAGATCATTGAAATGACCTCAATTAGATGAAGAGTTTAGATCGCAAAAAATGCCACAATGATATAAAGGGTTCTGATCACTTACAGTAGACCCAATCAAATGAACGATTTGAATCACTTGGAATGGCCTAACCATATCAAATATTCGTATGGGTGAAAATGTTCCTAATCAATATTAACCATTAGATCATTGAAAACAAGCCCTACCATATTAATTGGATCACTGAAAATAGTCTCTACCTTAATTTTTTATAAAGATAGCAGGCACCCTATAATATTAACGATTTGAAACACAAAATATAGGCCCAATCATTAAGAATGGCTTAGATAATTAAAATAAGTCCAATCATTTCAACAATTTGGACTATTAAAAATAGACCCAATCATATGATCAATTTGTAGCATTCATAGTGGGTTGGGAAACATTAACTTAGATAATTGAAAATGGTCCACCATTGATGATTCATGTACCATGGGATGTATCACATCAACCAATTAGATTACTAAAAACTTGCCTTAACATATCAATCATTGGAAACAGACCAATCATAAGAATTGGACCATTAAAACGTGTCCGATTATATGAAAGGCTCGAAACACTGAACAAGGCCCCCAATGATATATAGGATCTATGATATTTGAATCAATCATTAGCACGGTTGACCCATGCACCAAGTATCACAAACAAGAAACATCGCAACTATAGAATAAGCAGCTCACAAATAGATACTTAAAAACTGGAATACCTAAACAATCTACATTCAATTGCAAAATGTTGACAAATTTTATGACTAGCTTCCTCATACCTAAAAGAACTTGGCTGTATGTGGCATCCATCTAGGCTACAAAACATGAACTAACTGATTCAATTGCGGAAAACAAAATACAACATATCAATTGGTTTGGAAATGAAAATGGCCCAATCACATAAACAGTTTGGAATACTAAATAAGGTCCCAACCATACCAACAGTTTCGATCACTAAAAATGTACACAATCATGGTAATGAAACAATCGTATGGATAGTTTGGATCATTGAAAATTGGCACAATCATTTGAACAAGCTTACAAATAGTCAATCATGTGAATGAGATCAACTTAGCAAATCAATTGGCTCGCATCATTGAAAACAACCTCAATCATGTGACTGTCAAAGATTTGATTGTTAAAAACGTGTATTATTATATCATTTGGTTAAGATCACTAGAAACGACCTAAATCATAGGAATCACTAGAAACAACCTAAATCATACGAAGAGTTTGGATAAACTGAAAATGGCCCAAATCGTATTAAGGATGGATTGGATCAATTGAAATGATCCATGCATATTAAATTAAAAGTTTGAGAAAATGAAAACTAGCCTAGATCACTCAACACACTACCATAATAACAATTTGTATCACCGAACATAAGCCCAAGGGACACCAAATCACCTCGACTAATTGGATAATTTAATCTAGTGTATCATAAAAAATTAACTTACACTCTATAACTATAGCTTATAAATTGAATGTAACATTATCATAGAAACTATTCCCCTTCATATAAATGAAAAACTATTCACATAATTCTAATAGCGTATCTTTAAAGTAATTGACTAAAACTAGCAAACCATTGAACCAAGCAGAGGCAAACAAACATGATGGACAAGTGAAAAAAAAAAAACAAGTACTTATGTTGAATCATCACAAATGCTAACTACAAAGTATTATAACTAAAAGGGAAGAACAGAGTCTCCACATATCAACCCCCACTATAATCAAATAAGATCCCTAAAATTCAAAACAATAATTCCATAATCAATTAATAACAAGAAAAGTGTTAAGAAAAATCTCACTCATAGAAGAATTAAAACCCTGATGAATATGATGGAAAACAACAAGCTTCCTCGTTCTCTTAGTAAATCTAACAAAACGCTTGAATGCAAAGAAGCTGAAACAAAAAAAATTTAAAAAATTAAAAAAATGGTGTGATTAAAACAATGGATAAGGCATGAGACAAAAGAATAGCCTAATTGAGTTCTTTTGGAGATATATTAAGCATAAAAGAACAATTGTCACAAACCGGTGAGGTGCCTATCAAAACTAGATGAAAAAGAAACAAATTTCATTAGGAACATGCCAAGAAAAAGGATTCGTTAAGAAACAAAGTGCATCTTGTCATTTGCTCTAATTATAAACATATCACTATAACCTAAAAAATATAGAAAATATGGCAAGCTAGTTCCCTCATGTTGCAAATTGCTAACTTCAAGCTTAAAAAGTTTTATTAGAGAAAAAGTTGCATTCCTTCCTAAACATTAAGAAACACATCAGTTAACCGAAAAAATATTTAAGCTAGTTCCCTCAGGTTATAGAATTGCTAAGTTGACTCAAAGCTTGCAAAGATCATCCAACATGCTAAAAAAATTTGCTTTATTTAAAAAAAAAAAAAAAAACAGAGAGAGAGAGAAGTGGCCACCGCTCAGTTTGAGTTAACATAAACAAATCACGGATGATTTAAAGATTGATTTAGACCACTTAAAAAGAACCACTAATATGAACAATTTAGATCACTCCAAACAACCCAAGCATTTTAAAAGTTTGGCCTAATTGGATCACTTTGAATGGCCCATGCATTTCAAAAGGTTAGCTTATCCTACAAATGGCTTAGTTAATGAACGTGGGATCATTCCTATAAGTAGCTCGCATCATTGGAAGTGAGTGATTAACAGTCTGGATTACTGCAAAGAAACAAACATAAGAATGGTTTCTACCAGTAAAAATGGAGCAAGAGATAATAGTGGTTTGGATAATTGAAAATAGGCCCATTGTGCATGATTCGTGCACCTGCCTCAAATGGGTGAAAACACAATTACAAATCTATCGAGGTTTGTATCACACCGCCTATTTGAATCGCTAGACATGGGCTTTAACATAATATTCATGGTTAACATTAGTGGCGGACCAATCCTACCAACATGGGCTATAGATCATTTGGTTAGATTAATGAACATGAGCCTTAAAACATCAATTAATTTAGATGACTAAAAAGGGCCCCAACAATAAGACGAGTTAAGGGTTCGGATAAGTCTGCTTGGATTGCTGAACCATGGACCTTAGGATATTAACTGATTTGGATCACTAGAAACATCCTCAATAATACGAAGGGTGTGGATCACTAAAATGGCTTGAATTATATAGAGGGTTTAGTTCACTTAAAAAGAGCTGGCAATATGAATGATTTGATTGACTCCAACCGACCCAAGCATTTTAGAAGGTTAGCTCAATTAGATAACTTCAAATGGCCCAAGCATTTCAAAAGATAGGCCCATCTTTATAAATGATTTGGTTAGCAAAAATGGGACCTGCCTATAAATAGTTTGCATCGCTAGAAGCGAGCTACATGATTAATGGTTTAGGTCACTACAAAGGGACCCAACCATAAGAATGGTTTCTACCAGGAAAAATGAAACAAGAGAATAATTAATGGCTTAGTAAACAAGGGACTAAGTTTACTCCAATCAAATGAAGGGGGTTTAGATCACTTAAAACAGACAAGTATACGAATGACTTTAATCTCGTGAATAGGTGCACTCATATAAAAGTTTTGTGTGACTGAAAACAAGGCCAATCATAAGAACAATTTGAATCACTAACTATTTTTTGTACATGAGGCACCCAAAAGTTAATTTGTTGAGCACAAGACTAACTCTATTGATGGTTTGGATTACATAAATGAAGCAATCAAATGAATGGTTTGGATTGAAAACAAGTCTAATCATTTGAAAATTTTAAAGCAATGAATAAGGGCCTTAGAATATAGAAATATTAACCATTGTGAACCAACTCGATCAAATGAAAGATATGTATCAACTTAACATATCAAGCATGTTGATCAACAAATATGAGCCCAATCATATGAATAGTTTGGATCCGCTGAAATGGCCCAATCATATCATAGGTTTCGATCACTACAGATAGGCCAAATCATATGAGCAATTTAGATCATTGTAAATATACCTAACCATATTATGGGTTGGGTCAGCCATATGAACAGTCGGAATTGGAGAAAATGAGCCCAATCATATCAATGGTTTAGATCATTCAAATTGGACACTTATGCATATAGTTTCTACCACTGGAAATGGTCCACATGATATTACGGTTTGGATCATTAAAAACATGCCCAATTGTGCAAATGATTTGGAATACAAAATAAGCGCCCTATTATAAGACACCACTAAGGATCACTAAAAATTAGCTCAATCGTATAAATAGTTTAGATCATTGAATACTATGTCTACCCTATAAATGGATTGGATCCTTGAAAACAGGCCAATTGCAATTGACCTGGGCACAAAATATCTTGAACAAGAAAAGATTGCAAGTCTAAACTTAGAAGATGACAAATAGACAGCTACGAAGGGACATACCTCAACGGTCTGCATTCAATGGCAAAAGGTCAAAATATTCTATGAATAAATTCCTCGACTCAAAACCATTTTTAGGATGTCGAATACAATCAATTGTTTAAGCTAGTTACCAATTATTTCCAATGCCATATAGAGATCAATGCTTATATAAACACAAAGAGGGTTAGCGGCATCAGGCCCCGCGCCCATACAAGTGAGACCCATTGCTCAGTTATACAACATGTTGATCACCAAAGATGGGGCCACAAAAATTGCCCAGATGGGACAATGTTAAGCCTTCGAATGGTGGCCACTAAATGGACAATCAAGAGAATAGCATGGCAAACATTCATACTTGAAAGATTGGTTGCTAGGATCTTCCACGCTGTGAAACTGTTTTATATTTTTCTGACAAACTTTTCACCATGATTGGAACAATAAAACCAACGCTTTAAAATCATCAAAATGTCAGGCCCACATCTCTAAACTAAAGACTCCGAGAGATAATACATATAAGGCAGGGGATCATACAATCCCTCACTTCTCATAAACATACAAAATTCTCACCATACAATCAACACCTATTTAGTTCGATGGCATTTCCCAAGACAAAAAAAATTAAAAATTAAAAATAAAAATAAAAAAGTGATTTCAATTGAAGCTATCACTTTATCCATCGAAATGGCCCATGTCAAAAGGTTTGGATCACTAGAAATGGGCCAAATCATATGAATTTGGATCGATGTATAAAGAAGCATATTTGTTTGAATTTTGTATCAAACTGAAGAAGGTCCTACAAAATTAAACCTCAAATATTACGAATTGATGAATCAACTTAACATATCCATTAGGATGGGTCATGGAAAGAGGCTTCGCTTCAATCATATGATGAGTTTAGAAAACTACGAGCAGCACGAATCATATGATGCATTTGAATCGTTGAAAGGGACGAATCATATAAGAAGTTCAAATTCGCCGAAATGGCCTATCCAAGAAAATAAACTGTAATCATATGATGCATTTGGATCGTCAAAGGAGCCGAATCATATGAACAATTTGGATCCACCGAATGGCCCAAGCACGTCAATGTTTTTTATCCATCTAAATGGCCCATGTCAAAGGTTTAGATCACTAGAAATGGGCCAAATCATATGAATTTGGATTGTTGTAAAAAGAAACCTGACTATTTGAATTGTGTATCAAACTGAGGAGAGTCCTACAAAATTAACGATGTGCATCATTAAGAACCAACCTCAAATATTATGAATAGACGGATCAACTTAACATATCGATTGGGATGGGTCATGGAAAGAGTTTTCAATCATATGATAAGTTTAGATCACTAACAATGGCACAAATCATATGATGCATTTGGATGGCTGAATGGGCCAAATCAAATAAGAAGTTCAAATCCGCTAAATGGCCCAACACATGAAAGGTTTTAATCCATTGAAGTGGCCCAAGCATGTCAAAGGTTAGGATCAGTAGAGATGGGCCAAATCATATGAACAGTTTGAATCATATGTAAAGCTAAAGAAAGAGGGTCCTACAGAATTTTGGGCATGGATCAACTTAGCAAATCCATTGCCAACAACCAAGAAAAGCAGCTTCAATCATATGATGAGTTTGGATCTTGAAAAGTAGCTTCAATCGTATGATGAGTTGGAATTGTCGAATAAGCTAAGTTATATGAACAATTTGGATCCAATGAATGGCCCAAGCATGTCAATCACCTTTATCCATCGAAATGGCCCATGTCAAAGGTTTGGATCAATAGAAACGGGCCAAACATATGAATTTGGATCGCTGTAAAAAGAAAACTTATTATTTGAATTGTTTATAGAACTAAAGAGGGTTCTACAAAATTAACGATGTGGATCACTGAGAACTAACTTTAAATATTATGAATAGATGGATCAAATTAACATATCCATTAGGATAGGTCATGTAAAGAGTCTTCAATCATATGATGAGTTTAAATCACTAACAGCAGCACGAATCATATCATGCATTTGGATCACTGAAGGGGCTAAATGATATAAGAAGTCAAATCCACTAAATTGGCCAAAGCACGTCAAAGGTTGATCCATTGAAATGGCCCAAGCATGTCAAAGGTTTGGATCACTAGAAATAGGCCATATTAGATGAACAGTTTGGATGATTAGTAAAGTAAAAGAGGGTCCTACAAAATTTAGGGCATGGATCAACTTAGCATATCCATTGTCATGGATCATGAAAAGGAGCTTTAATCATATGATGAGTTTGGATCAAGAAAAGAAGCTTCAATCGTATGATGAGTTTGGATCGCCGAATGAGCGGAATTAAATGAACAACTTGGATCCACGGAATGACCTTGAATATCAATGTTTCTATCCATCAAAATGGCCCATGTCAAAGGTTTGGATCACTATAAATGCGCCAAATCATATGAATTTGCATCGTTCTAAAAAGAAACTTGATTCTTTGAACTGTGTATAAAACTAAAGAGAATCCTACAAAATTACGAAGTG
Source organism: Magnolia sinica (assembly GCF_029962835.1). Taxonomy (NCBI): domain Eukaryota; kingdom Viridiplantae; phylum Streptophyta; class Magnoliopsida; order Magnoliales; family Magnoliaceae; genus Magnolia; species Magnolia sinica. The sequence continues at coordinate 54,269,461 of NC_080575.1, forward strand.
GATCAGTGAGAACCAAAATCAAATAATACAAATAGATGGTTCAACTTAACATATCCATTGAGATAGGTCGTGGAAAGAGGCTTCAATCATATGACGAGTTTAGATCACTAACAACAATACGAATGATATGATACATTTGGATGGCTGAATGGGCCAAATCATATAAGAAGTTCAGATCCGCTAAATGGCCCAACACATGAAAGGTTTTTATCCATTGAAGTGGCCCAAGCATGACAAAGGTTAGGATCAATAGAGATGGGCCAAATCATATGAATAGTTTGAATCATTTGTATAGTAGAAGAGGGTCCTATAGAATTTTGGGCATGGATCAACATAATCCATTGCCAAGGTTCTTGAAAAGCAGCTTCAATCATATGATGAGTTTGGAGCTTGAAAACCAGCTTCAATCGTATGATGAGTTGGAATTGCCAAATACGCCAAATTATATGAATGATTTGGATCCATTGAATGGCACAAGCATGTCAATGTTTGTTTGGATCATGAAAAGCAGCTTCAATCGTATGTTGAGTTTGGATCATGAAAAGCAGCTTCAATTGTATGACGAGTTTGGATTGCCGAATGAGACTAATCATATCAACAATTTGGATCCATTGAATGGCTCAAGCAGGTCAATGATTTTTATCCATCGAAATGGCCAATGTCAAAGGTTTGGATCACTTGAAATGGGCCAAATGATATTAATTTGGGTCGTTGTAAAAAGAAACTTGATTGTTTGAATCGTGTATAGAACATAATAGGGTTTTAGGGCATGGATCAACATAGCATATCCATTGCCATGGATCATGAAAAGCAGCTTGAACCATACGATGAGTTTGGATCATGAAATGCAACTTCAATCATATGTTGAGTTTGGATCATGAAAAGCAGCTTCAATCGTATGTTGAGTTTGGATCATGAAAAGCAGCTTCAAACGTATGATGAGTTTGGATCGCCGAATGAGCCTAATCGTTTGAACAATTTGGATCCACTGAATGGCTCGAGCATGTCAATGATTTTTATCTATCGAAATGACCAATGTCAAAGGTTTGGATCACTAGAAATGAGCCGAATCATATTAATTTGGATCGTGGTAAAAAGAAACTTGATTGATTGAATTGCGTATAGAACAGAAAAGGGTTTAAGGCACAGATCAACTTATCATATCAATTGCCATGGATCATGAAAAGAAGCTCGAACCATGCAATGAGTTTGGATCATGAAAAGCAGCTTTAATCATATGTTGAGTTTGGATCATGAAAAGCAACTTCAATCGTATTATGAGTTTGGATCGCCAAATGAGCCTAATTATATGAACAATTTGGATCCACTGAATGGCTCAAGGATGTTAATGATTTTTATCCATTGAAATGGCCAATGTCAAAGGTTTGGATCACTAAAAATGGGCCGAATCATATTAATTTGGATCATTGAAAAAAGAAACATGATTGATTAAATTGGGTATAGAATAGAGGAGGGCTTTAGGGCATGGATTAACTTAGCATATCCATTGTCATGTATCATGAAAAGTAGCTTCAATCATATGATGAGTTTGGAGCATGAAAAGCAGCTTCAATTGTATGATGAGTTTGGATCACCGAATAAGCCTAAATCATATGAAAAATATGGATCCATGGAATGGCTCATGATTTTTATCCATCGAAATGGGCAATGTCAAAGGTTTGGATCACTAGAAATAGGCCAAATCTTATTAATTTGGATCGTTGTAAAAGGAAACCTGATCGATTGATTTGTGTATAGAGTAGAAAAGGGTTTAGGGCATGGATCATGAAAAGCACCTTCAACCATATGATGAGTTTGGAACATGAAAAGCAGCTTCAATGATATGTTAAGTTTGGATCATGAAAAGAAGCTTTTATCGTATGATGAGTTTGGATCGTCAAATGAGCTAATCATATGAACAATTTTGATCCACTGAATGGGACAAGCATGACAATGATTTTTATCCATCGAAATGGCCAATGTCAAAGGTTTGGATCAGTAGAAATGGGCTAAATCATATTAATTTTGATCATTGTAAAAAGACAACATATTGATTGAACTGTTTATAGAACAGAAGAGGTTCTAGAGCATGGATTAACATAGCCCATGGATCATGAAAATCAGCTATAACAATACGATGAGTTTGAATCACGAAAAGCAGCTTCAATCATATGTTGAGTTTGGATCGTGAAAAGCAGCTTTAATCGTATAATGAGTTTGGATCCCCAAATGAGCCTAATCATATGAACAATTTGGATCCACTGAATGGCTTGAACATGTAAATAATTTTTATCCATTGAAATAGCCAATGTCAAAGGTTTGGATCACTAGAAATGAGCTGAATCATATTAATTTGGATTGTTGTAAAAAGAAACTTGATTGATTGAATTATGTACAGAACAGAAGAGGGTTTTAAGGGCATGAGTCAACTTAGCATATTAATTGCCATGGATCAGGAAAAGCAGCTTCAACCATAGGATGAGTTTGGATCATGAAAAGCAGCTTCAATCATATGTTGAGTTTATGAAAAGCAGCTTCAGTCGTATGATGAGTTTGGATTGTCGAATTAGCCTAATGATATGAACAATTTGGATCCACTGAATGGGTAAAGCATGTCAATGATTTTTATCCATCGAAATGGTCAATGTCAAAGGTTTGGATCACTAGAAATGGGCCAAATGATAGTAATTTGGGTCGTTGTAAAAAGAAACCTGATTGTTTGAATTGTGTATAGAACAGAAGAGGTTCTAGGGCATGGATCAACTTAGCATATCCATTGCCATGGATCATGAAAAGCAGCTTCAACCATACGATGAGTTTGGAACATGAAAAGCAGCTTCAATCATATGTTGAGTTTGGATCATAAAAAGAAGCTTTGATCGTATGATGAATTTGAATCGGCAATTGAGCCTAATCATATGAACAATTTGGATCCACTGAATGGTACAAGCATGTCAATGATTTTTATCCATCGAAATGGCCAATGTCAAAGGTTTGGATCACTAGAAGTGGGCCAAATCATATTAATTTGGATCATTGTAAAAAGACACCTGATTGATTGAACTGTGTATAGAACAGAAGAGGGTCTAGAGCATGGATTAACTTTGCATATCCATTGCTATGGATCATGAAAAGCAGCTACAACAATGTGATGAGTTTGGATCATGAAAAGTAGCTTCAATCATATGTTGAGTTTGGATCATGAAAAGTAGCTTCAATCGTATGATGAGTTTGGATCATCGAATGAGCCTAATCATATGAACAATTTGGATCTACTTATTAGCTCAAGCATGTCAACGATTTTTAACCATCGAAATGGCCAATGACAATGGTTTTAATCACTAGAAATGGGCTGAATTGTTTAATTTGGATCGTTGTAAAAAGAAACCTGATTGATTGAATTGTGTATAGAAGAGAAGAGGGTTTAGGGCATGGATCAACTTAGCATATCCATTGCCATGGATAATGAAAAGCATCTTCAAACATATGATGAGTTTGGATAATGAAAAGCAGCTTTAATCATTTGATGAGTTTGGATCATGAAAAGCAGCTCCAATCCTATGATGAGTTTGGAACGCTGAATGAGCCGAATCATATGAACAATTTGGATTCACTGAATGCCCCACGCATGTCAATGTTTTTTATCCATCAAAATGGCTCATGTCAAAGGTTTGGATCACTATAAATGGGCCAAATTTTATGAATTTGGATCATAGTAAAAAGAAACTTGAATGTTTGAATTGTGCTTAGAACTAAAGAGGGTCCTAGAAAATTAACGATGTGGATAACTGAGAACCAGCCTCAAATATTACGAATAGATGGTTTAACTTAACATATCCATTGGGATGGGTCATGGAAAGAGGCTTCAATTTTATGATGAGTTTAGATCACTCACAATAGCACAAATCATATGATGCATTTGGATCGCTGAATGGGCCGAATCATATAAGAAGGTCAAAGTGTTTCAACTAAAATGAGTGTGAAAATACTTTTAACTAGCAAAACAAGCCCAATAAATGAAGGCATTCTCCAAATCGTGTACTAGGATCATAGTCATGCTCCTAATAATAATATTTGTGTTTAGTTCTCAGTGATCAACATCATCAATTTTGTAGGACCCTCTTCAATTCCATACACGATTTAAATAATCAGGTTTCTTTTTACAACAATCTAAATTCTTATGATTTGGCCCATTTCTAGTGATCCAAAACTTTGACATGAGCCATTTTTATGGATTAAAAAAAACATTAACATGATGCTTTTTTCATGATCCAAACTCATCATATGATTGAAGTTGCTTTTTATGATTCATGGCAATGGATATGTTAAGTTGATCCATGCCCTAATTTTTTTAGGACCCTCTTCAGCTTTACAAATGATCCAAGCTGTTCATATGATTTGGCACATTTCCAGTGATTTGAACCTTTGACATGCTTGGGATATTTCAATGGATTAAAACCTTTGACATGCTTGAGCCATTTAAGCAGATTTTAACATCTTATATGATTCCTCCCATTCAGCGATCAAAATGCATCATATGATTCGTGCTGCTATTAGTGATCTAAACTCATCATATGATTGAAGCCTCTTTCCATGACCCATCCTAATGGATATGTGAAGTTGATCCATCTATTCGTAATATTTGAGGTTGGTTCTCAGTGATCCACACCGTTAAATTTGTAGGACGCTCTCCAGTTCTATACACAATCCAAACAACCAGGTTCCTTTTTACAAAAATCCTAATTCATATGTTTTCCTTATTCCCCTACGCTGAATTAGTCTATGAAGATCCACGAGTCCATGTGCCATATCACATAGAACAATGGGGATTGGATGCCATAAGTTTGCATGTAGGGATATTACGATGTGCATCATTCATCGAGCCCGCTGATCAAGCATAACTCACGAAAATAAAGTTTTTATTTTATTTTTAAAGACTGATCTAAAACTAAAGTGGGCCACGATGTGTGAACTCAAATGCTTTTAAGAGCAAGAGCAATGCTACCGTGTTCCTGTCAGCATGACCCACACGCGTCTTCTATCCAATGAGTATGTACACTTAAGTGCTCTACTAACTTTGTAAAAAAAAAAGGTAATGGGGACATTTCCCATCCAAAACCCAATTTGCTATGGGTGAGATTGTGAATCATATTGAGCGAGTCCTAAAAAGAAAAGCTCAGTGGGGCATACCTTGATGTCCTTGTGAGATCCACTCCGTCAATCAATTTTTTTACATCCTATAGTAGGAAATGAGACAAAAAAATGAGGTGGATCAACGACTCAAGTAGCCAACACCATAAGAAATAATGAGGACGGAACCCGCCATTGAAACTTTCTTAAATCCCATATATGGCATCCAACCTGGTAAAAACTTCCACTATTCACACTCTAGTATATTTTATCTTTGTTAATTTATAACACACTATATAATTTCTGAGCACTTGCGTATCAAGCATCATACGAAACCCGAGTGTCAAGTCGCAGCGTGGAAGAGGATTCGGCTAGGCCAAGGTCATACCGATTTTCGGTCAAGGTGTGACTGTGAGGCCCACTTTGATGTATGTATTAAATATCCACACCGTTCATCCATCTTGGAAGCTCATATTAGGGAATGAGCCTAAAAATGAAGCATATCTATATTTCATCAAGCCCGTACCGATAAAAATTGGTGACGAAATGCCAACCTTTAGAAACTTCACCTGTGCTATAAAAGTTTTTGAGGAAGCTGATGCCTGTGTTTTTCCTTAATTCAGGTCTGCGTGACTATATCAACTGATTGGATGGCTAATAAACATCATGTTGGGCGTAAGATGTTTTTAATGGCATCCGTTCAATCACCATTGTTTACCGCGGTCACGACATGGCGGTATCCACTCTGCAAAGATTCTCTTGTGCAACGGCTTTTTCGCTTGATACGCAAGTAAGAGCAAGGACACCTACCGCCTTTCCACTTTGGAATCGGATTGACTACTCCCCTGCCACCAACTAATGGCTGGTAGTCGGTGCTCTGTGGGCCCCACCATGATGTATGTGTTTCATCCATGCCGTCTATCTATTTTTCTAGATCATTTTATGGAATGAGTTAAAAAAAAGGTATATCCCAATCTCAAGTGGACCACATTACAGGAAATAGCGTTGAATGAACCTCGACCATTAAAAACTTTTTGGGGGCCATAAAAGTTTTGGATCAAGCTGATCTTTGTTTTTTCCCTTCATCTAGGTTTGTATGACCTAATCAACTGATTGGATGTCAAATAAATAGTGCAATGGGCCTTTAATAGAATTAACATTATAGACATGGGAGGCATTCAAGTCTATTTGGTATAGGTTTCCACCAAGGAGCTAATGTCAACTTTAATAGAATTGAAGTAAATACTGAATCATTTATTCTCAAATATAAAATGAATATCTCAATTTATCGAAATGAGAAATAGAGATTGAATTACGCCTTATAGAAGGCACACAAAATGTAACTACCAAATCAAATAAATATCCAGACTCTAAGCTAAGCATATAGACTCTAATTGCTTCCACGTCGACCTTAATACCATTGCCTACGTATATTGAGCACTCTGCATCAGTTGGTGGCCTGATTTGTAGTAAGTTTTGCACAGAAATACATATGTGAATAGTAGTTCCCGAATCTATTAACCAGGAATCCACCGACACATCGGTTAGATTAGATTCAAAACAGACTATAATAGAATTATTACCTTTCTATATGAGTCATTGCTTATACTTTACACAATCTTTCTTTTGATAGCCCGACTTCTTGTAAAAGAAGCATTTATTGCCTTTAGCCTGCTTGCGGTTCGATCAATTATCAGGTTGATTCTCATGATTTCCTGTCGGAGCACCTAAGGATCCATTATTAGAACATTGGTTCCTTTTTCTTTTCCCTTCATGCCCATGTCCATGTCCTTGTCCTGAGATTACCATATTAATGTTTTGTACCTTGCCTATCTGCTTAATCTCATCCTCTTGAACACACTAAGAAATCAGTTCATCGAACGTCCACTTGTCTTTTAGAGTGTTATAGTTTACTAGAAACGTACCGTATTGAAAATGTAGGTTATTCATGACCAAGTGAACCAGTTAACAATTTGTAATTTCAAGGCCCAAAGAGCGAATATTAGATACAACTTCGATCAGCTTTATAATATATTCACAAATATTTCCTTTTTCATCGTAGGATGAGCGAGTTAATTTGTTCAAAAGAAAACCCACTTCGGCTTTATCCAATTTCTTGAATTAGTTTCCCATTTCGCTTAAGAAAAAATTGGCCTTATCTACATTAGGCATGGCACCTCTCATGGACATAGAAATTGAATACTTTATAATTTTAAGGCACATTTCATTTGATATAGACCGAGTCTCGTAACGGTCAATCTCTAATTCAGGGACATTATTAAATGGTCTTGGAGGTTCTGGTTTTACCAAGGCAAGGTTTAAATGTAGGCAACACAGGACAAATTCAATTGATTCCTTCCATTGAACGTAATTAGACTCAGTTAGGGCAGGAACATGGTGCGTATGAGTTGGAATTGAGACTTAAATAAAAGAGATATATATTCACATTAGTGTATTATTTCATAAAACAATTTATGAATAAAAATAAATATCATGCAAAACTTATCAATTCAGTTGCTGAGAGGGGTATCAACTGAATTATCCAAGATGAAAATGGGCCCACCCATCAAATCCCGGTGAGGATCGGTTACATCATTATTATTCCTCTTGTGGGAAGTAATAATAGCATGCAAATGACTCACATGAATATGAAGCTAAATGATGTCATTTATGTAAATCTAAGACACTCAACACCTGCGGGTAGGACGAGTCTTTCAGTTTTACATTATCAGCAATATTTACTTCATTCCGTTTATGTTCCTGCCAAAAGGTGATCATCTGTGTTTTCGTCACCATCCGCATAAAAGGTGAACTCAACTGCATGTAATCTTCTAAATCCCAATATCACAAGCCTGTACTAATAAAATTTTCACCGATTGAGGTCACTATGGTGGCTAAAATAACTGGACCTAATCTCATGAATACGGACTTATGATTGTGATTATAATCCTACCCTTAAGGGATTTTATTTAAATTAGCCTAATACGGCCCATAAGGCAGTTGGTATTGATCATTTGAAAATGAGGAACTTTAAAGAGTAATAGACATTTATTTTTCATCTTTTTTCATTCCAAAAGGTCTATATCTACTCCTAAATAATGGGTAATGGACCTACTGTTAGGCCAAGTTAAGACTCTAAATGATCTGGTCATCATCAATGAGTATTACAAGTCTATTCTATAGCATTCGCATGATGGATGAATGGTATAGAGTGATTTAGACAGATGCTTAGATCCTTACATTAGTGTCCATTGGATGGACATATCAGATCTAATACTTGATGAAAGTTCCTTATTCTAATTTTCATCTATCTAGTGAATGTTCTAGATTATAGACTCATTTTAATATAAACATGTCTCAGATCTAATAAATGGATCCAAAATAGGCCCCCAAAGAGAAGGCCCAGATCTGGAAACACATTTCAAAATTGGGAATGTGACGGAGTAATTCAAAATCAGGATCAGTGGGCCCAGAACGAAGTCAGGGTCCACAACCAAACGGTGATCCAGGCTGCGGTTGATATTAGCAAACCCGAATCAAGGCTAATCAGGTCTGCAAAACCGGTACGCATAGCAGGTCTACTGTTCGCAGACCCGAATATATATTAATAGGGTCCGTACAACTCGCTGGCATAAGAGCCGTTTTCGAACGCAATCGGCAGGAGGAAAAAAAAAAAAAACCACCTCCGCCTCTGGAGGTCATGGCCGAACGGAAGTGTTCGTCGCTAGCATCCTCCTCGAATCCGAACGAGTGGTGTCATCCTCATGTTCGAATGAAGAACATAGACCTACAACTACGACAATGGCTGCCGCGGCTGGAGGATATGGCTGCCAGCGATTAGAGATGAAGAAGATGGTTGTCACAAGAGTTCTACAGCCACGAGTGGAGGTAGATCAATGGATCTGCCGGAATCAAAGTTTATACACAACGCCGGCGGTGGACCGAACATTGCCTCCATCGAAGACACAGGTATGGGTATGAAAACCCTAATTACTGGATTTGGGAATCCGTTCTGAAATCCCTAATGGTTAGATTTAGGGATTCAATCATTCCTAATATTTACTGATTTTGGATTGATTTCCCCAAGTCCGATTTGGGGATGGAAACTGAAATACCAATGGTTGGATTTAGTATCTGAAATCCCTAATTTGGGAATTCGATTTTTTGAAATCTGAAAATCCCCAATTCTGATTTGGGAATCATAATCCCTGATAACGTGTTTAGGTATCGAAAGCCCTAATATCTGGATTTCGAATTCGAAAACCCCAACTGCTAATTTGGGATTCGAAATCCCCAATTACCCTGATTCGGGATCAGAATTTGAAATCCCTAATTATCTGATTTGGGATTTCGAAAAAATCTATTTGCTAGATTTAGGGATTCGAAAATCCCTAAAAAATTAGGAAACAGAATTCCAGATTCTTAATTGAGTATTATAATCCCTAAGGGCGTGTTTGGGCATTGGGATTAGAAGGGATTAGGTGGGATGGAATTGCATCTGGTCCCGTGCCAATTCCACTCCATGTTTGGGGAGGATGTAAAAGCTGTCGATGGAATTGCATTGGGTCCCATGCCAATTTCACTCAATGTTAGCAAGTTGTGTAGGTCCCACTATGATGTGTAGGTTAGATCCACACCGTCCACCCATTTTTTGAGATTATTTTAGAGCATGGGCCAAAAAATAGGTTAATCTAAAGCTCAAGTGGACCCCACCATAGAAAGCAACGGGAATTGAATACTTATCGTTGAAAACTTCAATGGGGCTATATAAGTTTTGGATCTACCTCATTTTTAGGCCCATGCCATAAAATGAGGTTACAAAACAAATGAACGGTCTAGATATAACACATGTGTGTTATTCTCAATAACTTCGAATGATGGTTAGTATATCCATTCAATGTACCACTGGATTACCAACAAAGCATGGAATTATTCTTATCCCATGGCAACAGGGTAATTATCTTTTTTGAATCCCATCCCACCGAATCCCTTCCAATCCCAACGCCCAAACACGCCCTAATAGCCTTATCGATCCTCCATACCTGATCCAGGGTTTTGTTTTTCCATTCTCAGGTTTGGAGAAGAGAGAGGAGAGTGTTTGAGGAAGGATTTCTCGGAGACTTCATGAATTTCCAGAGGTAGTATTTCTCCTCTTTCAACAGATCTGAGTATTTTGTCATCTCTATCGCGCTCTTCCCACGTTTTGGGGTTTTTTTCTCTTCTTTAATGCCGCTTCCCAAAAAAGAACAGGGTTTCTGCCCTTGTTCACGCATTCGTCATCCTCCATCTGCATTTTGATTTTGGCTTTTGTCTGATTTCTTTTGTCATATGGAAGCTATGCATTTCACTACTATCATTGTTCTCTCTCTCCTGTTTTTGTAGGGTTCTAGTGTTTATGAATTAGGGTTTTATTTTACCTTTTTTCCCTTATCTTAATCTGGTTAGTGTATGTTTTCATATGCATTCCTTCTTTCTGTCTTTTCTTTCTTTCTTTCTTTCTTTCTTTCATATTTATTTATTTATTTTTGTATGGGGTCCATTTTTGGTGATCCAGACTGTTGATATGATGGGCATTGTTGTGGATGGACCATTTGTGGAGTCTTGAGGATTGGATGATCGTCTAGTCTTTGTCCATGTTTTCTGTATGGCTTGTTGTTTCATAGTGGGGAATTTTTTTTTTGCCGGCCCGAATCATGGCAGGAGCCCATGTATATATTATGTTCTTGACGATCACTTTGTTAAGGCCCTATTTTATGTTCTTGACGATAAAATTGTTAAAAGCATATTATAATCTTTTGAATTTTCTTTTGGTTGGTACACTTGGGGCATGGGCCATCCATATTAGGCCTATGTTGTGATCTAAATCTTTTGTTGTGACTAGTGTCATATGTAGTGGTCTGTCCAGTTGGTAAAATTGGGCTGATGTTTAGTAATCCAATTGATGATATATTTGGGTTGATTTTTAACGATCTAAACTAATCATTATATATATTTGGGCTGATTCTCATTGATCCAAACCATTCGTTTGATTGAGCCCTATTCAATTTTCCAGTCCATTCATATGATTTGGCCTATGCCTACCGATCCAAACCCTTTGTGGTTCAGGCCATTTGGTTGATTCACGCCAAGTTATATTCGAAGGTTGATGTTTAGTAATCCAATTGACGATATATTTGGGTTGATTTTCAATGATCCAAAACATCTGTTTGATTGAGCTCTATTTGATTTTCCAAGCCACTCATATGATTTGTCCTATGTTTAGTGATCCAAACCCTTCAAGTGCTTCGGGCCATTTCGTTGATTCAAGTCAAGGTATATTCGAAGGCCAATGTTTAATAATCCAATTGATGATATATTTGGGTTGATTTTCAATGATCTAAACCAATTATATATATTTGGGATTATTTTCATTGATCCATACCGTTCGTATAATTGAGGCCTATTCGATCTCGTTGGTATGATTGGGCTGATTTTCATTTGCGCATATATTCATATTACCTGGCCTCTATTTGATGTTTCAAGCCATTCACATGATTAGGCCGATATTTAGAGATCTAAACTCTTCATACGATTTGGGTAATTTTCATCGGTCCTAGCAAAGTGGTCTTTGAAGGCTTATCTAACCCTGCTTTGTTAGTTGCCCCCTATGTAGTGATCCATCCTATTGATGATATATTTAGGTTGATTTTCAAGGATCTAAACCAATCATTATATATATTTGGGTTGATTTTCATAGATCTAAACCATTTGTTTGATCGATCCCTATTCGATCTTCCAAGGCATTCATATGATTTGGCCTGTCTACTGATCTAAACCCTTTATATGCTTATGGCCATTTCGTTGATTCAAGCCAAGTTATATTCGAAGGCTGATCTTTAGTAATCCAACTGACCATATATTTGGGTTGATTTTCAATGATATAAACCAATCATATATATTTAGGCTGATTTTCATTGATCCAAACCATTCGTTGGATTGAGCCCTATTCGATCTTCCAAGCCACTCATATGATTTGGTCTATGTTTAGCGATCTAAACCCTTCAAATGCTTTGGGCCATTTCGTTGATTCAAGCCAAGTTATATTCGAAGGCTGATGTTTAGTAATACAATTGAGGATATATTTGGATTGATTTTCAATTATCTAAACCAATCATATATATTTGGGCTGCTTTTCATTGATCCAAACCATTTGTCTGATTGAGCCCCATTCGATCTTATAAGCCACTCATATGATTTGGCCTATGTTTAGTGATCCAAACCCTTCAAATGCTTCGTGCCATTCCGTTGATTCAAGCTGAGTTATATTCGAAGGCTGATGTTTAGTAATCCAGTTGATGATATGTTAGGGTCAATTTTCAATAATTTAAACCAATCTTGTATATTTGGGCTGATTTTCATTGATCAATACCATTCGTTTCATTGAGCCCTATTCGATCCTAAGGCATTCATATGATTTGGCCTATGATTACTGATCCAAACCCGTTATATGCTTTAGGCCATTTCGTTGATTGAAGCCACGTTATATTCGAAGGCTGATGTTTAGTAATCCAATTCAATGATATAAACCAATCATATATATATTTAGGCTGATTTTCATTGATCCAAACCATTCGTTGGATCGAGCCCTATTCAATCTTCCAAGCCACTCGTATAATTTGGCCTATGTTTAGTGATGCAAATCCCAAGCTAAGTTGTATTCGAAGGATGATGTTTAGTAATCCAATTAACGATATATTTTGATTGATTTTCATTGATCTAAACCAATCATATATATTCGGGCTGATTTTCATTGATCCAATCCATTCATCTAATTGAGCCCTATTCGATCTTCCAAGCCATCAATATGATTTGGCCTGTGTTTAGTGATCCAAACCCTTCATATGCTTCGTGCCATTTCATTGATTCAAGCCGAGTTATATTCGAAGTTGATGTTTAGTAATCCAATTGATGATATATTTTGGTTGATTTTCAATAATTTAAACCAATCTTATATATTTGGGTTGATTTTCACTGATCTAAACCATTCGCTTTATTCAGCCCTATTCGATCTTCCAAGGCATTTATATGATATGGCCTATGTTTAGTGATCCAAACCCTTCTTATGCGTCGGGCCATTTCGTTGATCCAACCCTGCTTTGTTACCAGCCCCCTTTGTAGTCATCCATCGTATTGATGATATATTAGGGTTGATTTTCAATGATCTAAACCGGTCACTATATATTTTGGGCTGATTTTCATTGATCCAAACCATGAGTTTGATTGAGCCCAACTTGATCTTGCAAGCCATTCATATGATTTGGGCCATGTTTACTGATCCAAACGCTTCATATGCTTCGCGCCATTTCTTTGATTCAATCCAAGTTATATTGAAGGCTGATGTTTAGTAATCCAATTGATGATATATTTGGGTTGATTTTCAATGATCTAAACTAATCATTATATATTTTTGGGCTGATTTTCATTGATTCAAACCATTCGTTTGATTGAGCCCTATTCAATTTTCCAATCCATTCATATGATTTGGCCTATGCCTACTGATCCCAAACCCTTTATATGGTTCAGGCCATTTGGTTGATTCACGCCAAGTTATATTCGAAGGTTGATGTTTAGTAATTCAATTGACGATATATTTGGGTTGATTTTCTATGATCTAAACCCATAATATATATTTGGGCTGATTTTCAATGATCCAAAACATCTGTTTGATTGAGCCCTATTTGATTTTTCCAAGCCACTCATATGATTTGTCCTATGTATAGTGATCCAAATCCTTCAAGTGCTTCGGGCCATTTCGTTGATTCAAGTCAAGTTATTGCTGATGTTTAGTAATCCAATTGATGATATATTTGGGTTGATTTTCAATGATCTAAACCAATTATATATATTTGGGCTTATTTTCATTGATCCATACCGTTCGTATAATTGAGGCCTATTCGATCTCGTTGGTATGATTGGGCTGATTTTCATTTGTGCATATCTTCATATTACCTAGCCTCTATTTGTTGTTTCAAGCCATTCACATGATTAGGCTGATATTTAGAGATCTAAGCTTTTCATATGATTTGGGTAATTTTCATCAGTCCTAGTGAAGTGGTCTTTGAAGGCTTATCTAACCCTGCTTTGTTAGTTGCCCCCTATGTAGTGATCCATCCTATTGATGATATATTTAGGTTGATTTTCAAGGATCTAAACCAATTATTATATATATTTGGGCTGATTTTCATAGATCTAAACCATTCGTTTGATTGATCCCTATTCGATCTTCCAAGGCATTCATATGATTTGACCTATGTCTACTGATCTAAGCCCTTTATATGCTTATGGCCATTTCGTTGATTTAAGCCAAGTTATATTCGAAGGCTGATCTTTAGTAATCCAACTGACGATATGTTTGGGTTGATTTTCAATGATATAAACCAATCATATATATATATTTAGGCTGATTTTCATTGATCCAAACCATTCGTTGGATTGAGCCCTATTCGATCTTCCAAGCCACTCATATGATTTGGTCTATGTTTAGCGATCCAAACCCTTCAAATGCTTTGGGCCATTTCGCTGATTCAAGCCAAGTTAAATTCGAAGGCTGATGTTTAGTAATACAATTGAAGATATATTTGTATTGATTTTCAATTATCTAAACCAATCAAATATATATTTGGGCTGCTTTTCATTGATCCAAACCATTTGTCTGATTGAGCCCTATTCGATCTTACAAATCACTCATATGATTTGGCCTATGTTTAGTGATCCAAACCCTTTAAATGCTTCGTGCCATTTCGTTGATTCAAGCCGATTTATATTCGAAGGCTGATGTGTAGTAGGGTCGATTTTCAATAATTTAAATCAATCTTGTATATTTGGGCTGATTTTCATTGAACGATACCCTTCATTTCATTTAGCCCTATTCGATCCTCCAAGGCATTCATATGATTAGGCCTGTGATTACTGATCCAAACCCGTTATATGCTTTAGGCCATTTCGTTGATTGAAGCCAAGTTATATTTGAAGGCTGATATTTAGTAATCCAATTGACGATATATTTGGGTTGATTTTCAATGATATAAACCAATGATATATATTTAGGCTGATTTTCATTGATCCAAACCAATCGTTGGATCGAGCCCTATTCAATCTTCCAAGCCACTCTTATAATTTGGCCTATGTTTAGTGATGCAAATCCCAAGCTAAGTTATATTCGAAGGATGATGTTTAGTAATCCAATTAACGATATATTTGGATTGATTTTCATTGATCTAAACCAATTACATATATTTGGGCTGATTTTCATTGATCTAATCCATTCGTTTGATTGAGCCCTATTCGATCTTCCAAGCCATCAATATGATTTGGCCTGTGCTTAGTGATCCAAACCCTTCGTATGCTTCGTGCCATTTCGTTGATTCAAGCCGAGTTATATTCGAGGGCTGATGTTTAGTAATCCAATTGATGATATATTTGGGTTGATTTTCAATAATTTAAACCAATCTTCAAACCATTCGCTTTATTCAGCCCTATTCGATCCTCCAAGGCATTTATATGATATGGCCTATGTTTAGTGATCCAAACCCTTCATATGCGTCAGGCCATTTCGTTGATCCAACCCTGCTTTGTTACCAGCCCCCTTTGTAGTCTTCCATCGTATTGATGGTATATTAGGGTTGATTTTCAATGATTTAAACCGTTCACTATATATTTTGGGCTGATTTGCATTGATCCAAACCATGAGTTTGATTGAGACCAATTCGATCTTGCAAGCCATTCATATGAGTTGGGCTATGTTTACTAATCCAAACCCTTCATATGCTTTGCGCCATTTTGTTGATTCAATACAAGTTATATTGAAGGCTGATGTTTAGTAATCCAATTGATGATATATTTGGGTTGATTTTCAATGATCTAAACTAATCATTATATATATTTTTGCTGATTTTCATTGATCCAAACCATTTGTTTGATTGAGCCCTATTCAATTTTCCAATCCATTCATATGATTTGGCCTATGCCTACCGATCCAAACCCTTTATATGGTTCAGGCCATTTGGGTTGATTTTCATTGATCGAAACCATTCGTTTGATTGAGCCCTATTCGATCTTCCAAGGCATTCATATGATTTGGCCTATGTCTACTGATCCAAACCCTTTATATGCTTATGGCCATTTCGTTGATTCAAGCCAAGTTATATTCGAAGGTTGATCTTTAGTAATCCAACCGACGATATATTTGGGTTGATTTTCAATGATATAAACCAATCATATATATTTAGGCTGATTTTCATTAATCCAAACCATTCGTTGGATTGAGCCCTATTCGATCTTCCAAGCCACTCGTATGATTTGGTCTGTTTTGCGATCCAAACCCTTCAAATGCTTTGGGCGATTTTGTTGATTCAAGCCAAGTTATATTCGAAGGCTGGTGTTTTGTAATGCAATTGAGGATATATTTGTATTGATTTTCAATTATCTAAACCAATTGTATATATTCGAGCTGATTTTCATTGATCCAAACCATTTGTTTGATTGAGCCCTATTCGATCTTGCAAGCCACTCGTATGATTTAGCTTATGTTTTGTGATCCAAACCTTCAGATGTTCGTGCCATTTCGTTGATTCAAGCCGAGTTATATTTGAAGGCTGATGTTTAGTAATGCAATTGATGATATATTTGGGTTGATTTTCAACAATTTAAACCAATCTTATATATTTGGGCTGATTTTCATTGATCGAAACCATTTGTTTGATTGAGCCCTATTCGATCCTCCAAGGCATTCATATGATTTGGCCTATGATTACTCATCCAAACCCGCTATATGTTTTAGGCCATTTCGTTGATTGAAGCCAAGTTATGTTCTGATGTTTAGTAATCCAATTGATGATATATTTGGGTTGATTTTCAATGATATAAACCAATCATATATATTTAGGCTTATTTTCATTGATCCGAACCATTTGTTGGATTGAGCCCTATTCGATCTTCCAGGCTACTCATATGATTTGGTCTATGTTTGGCGATCCAAACCCTTCAAATGCTTTGGGCCATTTCATTGATTCAAGCCAAGTTATATTTGAAGGCTGGTGTTTTGTAATACAATTGAGGATATATTTGGATTTTCAATTATTTAAACCAATCATATATATTTGAGCTGATTTTCATTGATCCAAACCATTTGGCTGATTGAGCCCTATTCAATCTTGCAAGCCACTCATATGATTTGGCCTATTTTTAGTGATCCAAACCCTTCAAATGCTTTGTTCCATTTCGTTGATTCAAGCCGAGTTATATTAGAAGGCTGATGTTTAGTAATCCAATTGATGATATATTTGGGTTGATTTTCAATAATTTAAACCAATCTTATATATTTGGGCTGATTTTCACTGATCCAAACCATTCGCTTGATTCAGCCCTATTTGATCCTCCAAGGCATTTATATGATATGGCCCATGTTTGGTGATCCAAACCCTTCATATGCGTTGGGCCATTTCGTTGATCCAGCCCTGCTTTGTTACTAGCACCATTTGTAGTCATCCATCGTATTGATGATATATTTGTGTTGATTTTCAATGATCTAAACCGATCACTATATATATTTGAGCTTATTTTTATTGATCAAAACCTTGAGTTTGATTGAGCCATATTCGATCATCCAAGCCATTCATATGATTTAGCCTATGTTTTGTGATTCAAACCCTTCATATGCTTCGAGCCATTTCGTTGATTCAAGCCAAGTTATATTCGAAGGTTGATGGTTTAGTAATCCAATTGATGATATATTTGGGTTGATTTTTGATGATCTAAGCCAATCATATAAAATTGGGCTGATTTTCACTGATCCAAACCAATGATTTGATTGTGCCCTATTCGGTCTTCCAAAGCATTCATATGATTTGGCCTATGTTTAGTGATCCAAATCCTTCATATTCTTCGGGCCATTTCGTTGATTCAATCCATGTTATATTCGAAGGCTAATGTTTAGCAATCTAGTTGCCGATGTTAGTCCCATTTTCACTTTCCAAGTTATCTCTAGGTTTGGGCTACCCTTTTGAAATGCTTGGGACATTTGGTATACTTATGGCATGGGTCATCCATATTAGGCCCCCTTTTGATGTAATCTGACTATTTCCTTCTAGCTGGTGTCGTATGTAATTATCTATCCTTCGTATGTAGAGATCTTATCTTCTTCATATGATTGGGTCGATTTCAATTTGTGAAAATCATTCATATGATCTGTCCTGTATTCGGTGTTTCAAGCCATTCATATTATTGGGCTTATGTTTAGTGATTTAAGCCCTTCTTCATATAGTCTGCGTCGTTTTCATCAATCCATTCGTAGGTAGTGATATTTGAAGGTTGATCTTGTTTTGTTACCGACCCCTTATGTAGTGATCCATTATGTCGATTATATATTTGAAGGCTGATCCTGTTTTGTTACCAGTCTCTTATGTAGTGATCTAACCCTGCTTTGTTAGTTGCCCACTATGTAGTGATCCATCCTATTGATGATATGTTTGGGTTAATTTCCAATGATCTAAACCGATCATTATATATACTTGGCCTGATTTTCATTGATCCAAGCCATTTGTTTGATTCAGCCCTATTCTATCTTCCATGGCCTTCATATGATTTGGCCTCTGTTTACTGATCCAAACCCTTTATATGCTTAAGGTCATTTCGTTGATTTAAGCCAATTTATATTCGAAGGCTGATGTTTAGTAATCCAATTGACGATATATTTGGGTTGATTTTCAATGCTATAAACCAATCATATGTATTTAGGCTGATTTTCATTATTCCGAACCATTCATTAGATTAGGCCCTATTTGATCTTCCAAGCCACTCATTTGATTTGGCCTATGTTTAGTGATGCAAACCCTTCAAATGCTTTGGGACATTTCGTTGATTCAAGCCAAATTATATTCGAATGCTGATGTTTAGTAATCTAATTGAGGATATATTTGGATTGATTTTCAATGATCTAAACCAATCATATATATTTGGGTTGATTTTCATTTATCCAAACCATTCGTCTGATTGAGCCCTATTCGATCTTCTAAGCCATCAATATGATTTGGCCTATGTTTAGTGATCCAAACCCTTCATATGCTTCATGCCATTTCGTTGTTTCAAGCGGAGTTATATTCGAGGGCTGATGTTTAGTAATCCAATTGATGATAAATTTGGGTTGATTTTTAATAATTTAAACCAATCTTATATATTTGGGTTGATTTTCACTGATCCAAATCATTCGTTTGATTGAGCCCTAGTCTATCCTCTAAATCATTCTTATGATTTGGCTTATGTTTAGTGATCCAAACCCTTCTTATGCTTCGGTCCATTTCGTTGATTCAAACAAGTTATATTCGAAGGCTGATGGTTTATTAATCCAATTGATGATATATTTGGGTTTATTTTCAATGATCGAAGCCAATGAAATAAATTTGTGCTGATTTTCATTTTTCAAAACCATTCATTTGATTGTGCCCTATTCGATCTTCCAAGGCATTCATATGATATGGCCTATGTTTAGTGATCCAAACCCTTCATATGCTTTGGGCTATTTCGTTGATTCAAGCTAAGTTATATTCGAAGGCTGATGTTTGGTAATCTAGTCGCTGATGTTAGTACCATTTTCACTTTCCAAATTGTCTATAGGTTTGGGCTACCCTTTTGAAATGCTTGTGACATTTGGTGTACTTGTGGCATGGGTCATCCATATTAGGCCTCTTTTTGATGTAATCTGAATATTTCCTTCTAACTGGTGTCGTATGTAATGATCTATCCTTCATATGTAGAGATCTTATCTTCTACATATTATTGGGTTGATTTCAATTTGTGAAAATCATTCATATGATCTGTCCTGCATTCGGTGTTTCAAGCCATTCATATGATTGGGCTTATGTATAGTGATATAAGCCCTTCTTCATATAGCCCGCGTCGTTTTCATCAATTCAAGCGTAGATAGTGATATTTGAAGGTTGATCCTGTTTTGTTACCGGCCCCTTATGTAGTGATCCATTGTGTTGGCGATATATTTGAAGGTTGATCCTTTTTTGTTATCGGCCCCTTATGTAGTGATCCATCGTGCTGATGATATACTTGGGCTGGTTTTCATTGATCCAAACCAATCATAAATATTTGTGGCGATTTTTATTGATCGATAGCAATTTATTCATATAAATTTGGCTTGATTTTCATTGATCCAAACCATTCATCTGATTGAGCCCTATTGTATGTTCCTAAACATTCATATGATTGACCTAATTCTGGTGATCCAAACGCCTTCATATTGTACGGGCCATTTTTAAGAGCTGGCAACATTGGTTTTTTTCTTGTTGTCTAAAACATAAAGTATCATGAGGAGCATTTTTAGTGATCCATTCTATTTTTATAATTTGGTCTAACTTGAAATTGTCAATGTATGGGCTCATTTTATTAAATTCAAACTGTTTGATATGTTTGAATCGTATTTAGTAAATTAAACTCTTGATATGGTTGGGTTCAGGGTATCCCAAATCGGTTACGTATCGGCCGTAACGGCCGATACATAACGGTAACGGTGGGACCCGTTACGCGATATGGGGTCGAAACGGCCGTTACGAAATTCTGTGCTCGTAACGGCCGTTAAAAAACAAAAAAAAAAAACCGACCTTTTTTTCCTTTCTTTTCTTCTTCTGCTTCTCTTTCTTCTTCCTCTTCTTCTTCTTCTTCTCCTCGAGCAGCTGCGGCTGCGGCTGCAGCTGCGACCTGCGCCGCTTCTTCCTCTTCTTCTTCCTCTCTCTCTCTCTCTCACTCTCTCTCTCTCTCTCAATCTCTTCTTTCCCCCTTTCCCTCTTTTTTTTCTTTTCTCTCTTCTTTCCCTCTTTTTTTCTTTTCGTTTCCCTCTCTCCTGTTTTTTTTTTTTTTTGGTTTGCAGCAGCTAGCTGCTGCCTGCTTTAGGTACGTGTCACGATCGCTGACACTCCTCGAGCTCCGAGTTGTACGAACGGTTCAAAGGAGATCAAAGTTATATCGCCCCACAGTGATGTATTTATTACATCTACACCGTTCATCTATTTTCAAAGATCATTTTAGATCACCACCTAAAAAATGAATTATATCCAGAGATCATCTGGACCACACCAGAAATAGCAACAGAGATAATGATTTTCAGGTTAATATATTCGTAGTGCGCACGGTAACGTTTATTTTCCATCCAATCGGACTCGAGTGGGCCCCACTATGATGTATATATTTTATCCATATCGTCTATCCATTTTGCCACGTCATTTTAGGTCAGGATTTAAAAAATTAGTAATATCCAAATCTTAGGTGGACCACACCATAGGAAATAGTGGTTATAGAATGCTCACCATTAAAAATTTCTTAAAGTCCACCGTAATGTTTATTTTCAATCTAACTTGTTACTTGGGTCACATTGACGTGGATGAAGGGAATACACACATGTCAGCTTGATCTAAAACTTTTCTAGCCCCCAATAAATTTTTAACGGTGATCGTTTAATTATTGTTGTTTTTTTATGGTGCAATCCATCTGAGCTTTGGATGTGCCTCATTTTTGGGCTCATGCCCTAAAATTATTTGGCAAAATGGATGGACGATATGGATATAACACATTCATCACGGGTGAGGCCCAAAAACTTTTGACACGTGTGCTGCACTTTACATCCGAGTCTCTCTTAATTCAAGCCTTAAAAAATTGTACACAAGACATATATTAACTTAAAATTTGACAATTAAATTATGGACTGCAATTGCTAACTCACAATGCCAAAATCAAATTATTTAAATAGTTTTAATTGTTAATTTGTGAACTTTTATTTTTTAAAATAAGGCCTTTTGATTTATTTTTTATTTTATATGATTCACTATCCAATAAATGTCCACCAATTTATAAGTGGGATAATGACAATAAATGACATGAATTTGAGGCTGATTTGGAGAATAGATTGGTCCTCCAAGTCAGCCCCAAATTGGCAACGCCATCTACCTGAATTTAATTTCATTTTTTTAAAGAACTATTGGGTGAAATGATATCAAGTTGTTAAGTATATAAATTACATATTTAAAAAATTAAATATATGAATTTTGTAGTTAAATTCAAGTTACCTGGTTAAAAAATTAATTAGACAGTCCGATACAACTTCTCACCAAAGAGTGGACCGTTACACCACCATAAACATGTTCCAATTTATAAATGAATGCATATTTGGAATGCTTAAAATATTCCGGATTTAATCCATATTTTTTCATTTTTTTTGGCAAAAAAAAAAAATTGCGCCGTTATGGGCCGTTACGCCCCCGTATCGCCGTTACGCCCCCGTATCCGTATCGGTTTCGGAGGGCACCGTTACGCCAACCGATACCGATACGGGACACCAACTCATTTTTCAATGATCTAAACTCTTCGTATGGCTTGGCCCATTTCTAGTGTTCCAAACCTTTGACATGCTTGGGCCATTTCAATGGATCAAAACCTTTGACGTGCTTGGGCCATTTTAGCGGATTTGAACTTCTTATATGATTCGGCCGATTCAACGATCCAAATGCATCATATGATTCGTGCTGCTGCTAGTGATCTAAACTCATTATATGATTGCAGCCTCTTTCCATGACCCATCCCAATGGATATGTTAAGTTGATACATCTATTCATAATATTTGAGGTTGGTTTGTGATCTACATCGTTAATTTTGTAGGACCCTCTTCAGTTCTGTACACAATTCAAACAATCATGTTTCTTCTTACAACGATCTAAATTCATATGTTTTGGCCCATTTCTAGTGATCCAAACCTTTGACATGGGACATTTTGATGGATAAAAAACATTGACATGCTTGGGCCATTTAGTGGATCCCAATGGATATGTTAAGTTGATCCATCTATTCATAATATTTGAAGTTGGTTCTTAGTGATCCACATCGTTAATTTTGTAGGACCCTCTTTAGGTCGATACAAACAATTAGCTTTCTTTTTACAACGATCCAAATTCATAAGATTTGGTCCATTTCTCGTGATCCAAATATTTTACATGGGCCATTTCGATGGATAAAAAGCATTGACATGTTTGGGCCATTCAGTGGATCGAAATTGTTCATATGATTTGGCTCATTCGGTGATCGACACTCATCATACGATTGAAGCTGCTTTTCATTATCTAAACTCATCATATGATTGAAGCTGCTTTTCATGATCCAAACTCATCATATGATTGAAGCTGCTTTTCATGATCCATGGCAATGGATATGCTAAGTTGATCCACGCCCTAAATTTTGTAGGACACTCTTTAGCTATACAAATGATCCAAACTTTTCATATGATTTGGCCCATCTCTAGTGATCTAAACCTTTGACATGCTTGGGTTATTTCAATGGATCAAAACCTTTGACGTGCTTGGGCCATTTCAATGGATTTGAACTTCTTATATGCTTCGGCCCATTTTCAGCGATCCAAATGCATCATATGATTCGTGCTGCTATTAGTAATCTAAACTCATCATATGATTGGAGCCTTTTTCCTTGACCCATCCCAATGGATATGTTAAGTTGATCTATCTATTCATAATATTTGAGGTTGGTCCTCAGTGATCCACATCGTTAATTGTGTGGGACCCTCTTCAGTTCTAAACAAAATTCAAACAGTCAGGTTTGTTTTTACAACGATCCAAATTCATATGATTTGGCCCATTTCTAGTGATCCAAACCTTTGACATGGGCCATTTCTATGTATAAAAAACATTGATATGCTTGGCCCATTCAGTGGATCCAAAATTTTCATATGATTCTGTTCATTCGGCGATCCAAACTCATCATACGATTGAAGCTGCTTTTCATGATCCAAACTCATCATATGATTGAAGCTGCTTTTCATGATCCATGGCAATGGATATGCTAAGTCGATCCATGCCCTAAATTTTGTAGGACCCTCATCCGCTTTACAATCGATCCAAACTATTCATATGATTTGGCCCATTTTCTAGTGATCCAAACCTTTGACATGCTTGGGCTATTTCATTGGATTAAAACCTTTGACGTTCTTTGGCCATTTAAGCGGATTTGAACTTCTTATATGATTCGGCCCGTTCAACGATCCAAATGCATTATATGATTCGTGCTGTTGTTAATGATCTCAACTCATTATATGATTAAAGCCTCTTTCCATGACCCATCCCAATGGATATTTTAAGTTGATCCATCAATTCATAATATTTGAGGTTGGTTCTTAGTGATCCATATCTTTAATTTTGTAGTACCCTCTTCTGTTCTATACAGAATTCAAACAATCATGTTTCTTTTTACAACGATCCAAATTTATATGATTTGGCCCATTTTTAGTGATCGAAACCTTTGACATGGGCCATTTCTAATGATTGGGCCTACATTTTATGATTTAAATCGTTAATATTGTAGGGTGCCTATATCATTATAAAAAATTTAGGTAGGGCTTATTTTCATTGATCCAATTAATATGGTAGGGCTTGTTTTCAATGATCCAATGGTTAATATTGATTAGGAATATTTTCACCCATACGAATATTTGATATGGTTGGGCCATTCCAAGTGATTCAAATCGTTCATTTGATTGGGCCTATTGTAAGTGATCTGAACCCTTTATATCATTGTGGCATTTTTTGTGATCTAAACCCTTCATGTGATTGAGGCCATTTTAATGATTTGAATCAATATATGCTGAGGCCTGTGTTTACCAATCAATTCCGTTGATTATTAATAGCCCTCATTGGATGTGGTAAGGACAAAAATAGTTAGTGGAGCAATCTTGACGTTTAATATTTCGATCTTTTATAGTTGAGTGTGTAGTGTAGTTTTTTTTTTTTTTTGACTAATTGTTCATCTAGCTACCCTATATTCAATGATCTAAATTGTTAATATGGTTGGGTTTATCCAAACCCTACCGTGGTTGATCCAAACCCTTCATATGATATGCTAAGTTTCGGTGATGCGGACCTTTGACATGCTTCGGGCATTTCAATTGATTTGAACAATTAATATTATACTTGGTGATCCAACACTATAAGATTTGGGTTGCTTTTAGTGATCTATGCTCTAAATATCATTAAGGTCGTTTTCGATGATATGTTATATACAATTGTTGTGCCTTTTAATTGTTGATTGTGATGGATGTTTTTAAATGACGGTTAATTTCAATGAACGAGATGTATGAAGATATACATGAATATATTAATGAGGTCTACCAAAAATTCCAATAGGTGATATAGTATGTACAATGATTATGCCCTTTAATTGTTAACGGGGAAGAAACTATGGGGAAGATGATCAATTACCACGTCTATTCTTTTTTGTATGGTCGTACAAAGCTCCACCATTGGCGACAACGTTCGCTTGACTTGTAGGAAGAAAGAGGGTATTGACAATCAATAATTTGCAAAGAAGATCCCTTACCCTTCCTAACATATGTTTAATGTGTATGGGAGATGCCGAGCCAATTAATCACCTCTTCATTCATTCCATGTTTGCTTGAAAGATGTGGGACTCTCTTCTCAATGCTCTCCATACAAGCTTAGGTGAAGCCAAATTCTGTTGTGGACCTTTTGTGGTCTTGGCATTTAGGAAGCATGGGAAAAGCGGGGAAAGCTTTGTGGAGATTGCTTTTATATAGGAGATGTTTTCAGAATAGGAGTTCTTCGCATGTTGTGGTCGTTAGGGAAATTAAATGTATTTTTTTGGGTTGGGCTTCTTATGTAAAGCCAGTTAATCCTGCTAATCTCTCGTATGTTTTTCCATTGTGTATGTGGGTTGTTTTCTTTTATGCATTTTGTGGACTTTTAATGAAGGTCTCTCAAAAAGAGAAAAAAAAAGAAGGCAATTTGAAATGAGCCATAACTAAATTCTTGTCGGTTTTTGGTTTTACTTATAGAAAAAATACAAAACGAAAAACAAATAGGAAGGACATAAATAAAGAAGAAATATTTAAAAAACAAAAGCAAAAAAGTATGAAGAATCTAAACTAAAGATGATTTTTGAGCAAGATTTCCTAGTAGGTGAAAACGAAATGCCCTAAATTTGTTGTTGGAATGACCTTTTATCAATAAATGAAATTCCATATACTGATTAACTTCTTGATATCTAAAAATTAGATTATTTGAAAATACCACTTATGAATGATATTTTTGTTCGAGGCAAACTAATCTTCATGCTAAGTTTCTTTCCTATTATGGGATACTCTTGATCTTAGTATGGTTTGACAGATTACACATGTAATTAATTACACCCTAAGCACACAATATACAACTTCACTAAATGCCGAATATCATTCACCTCCATTAGAAGGATAGTCAAATACATACTCAAGGATGAGCCTAACCCAATCATTTTTTCTCATTTTACTTGGATCTTCGAAAGATATGAGGTTTCACTTCCCAAAAGGGACGGGGACACCCTGTTGTTATAAAAAAAAACCTTCCCAAAACTAGTCACGAGTTTGGGTGAATGGCTTTGGTTGTGGGTTTGCTACCCACAGACACGAATGTGATTCCCCTCCTAGTGGGTTACCTATCATGAGTTGTGGTGAATGACCCTGGTCGTGGGTTTGCTCCCAGACATGAGTTTGATTCCCCTCCCCACGGATTACCTGTTATGAGTTTGGGCGAACGACTTTGTTCGTGGGTTTGCTCCCCACAGACACGAGTTCAATTCCCCTCTCTGTGGATAACTCAATGTACGTGGTGTAACTGGGGTAGTGTTTTTTTTTTTCTAAACCTCACATCTGGAGACCCGCCACGACCGACCTGACTCAGTGTTGACTCGACTCGGTACCTGTGATCGGGTGAGACTCTATCCTCAGTTCCGGTCAGGCATGCTGGACTTGGTACCGAGTTGGGTCGAGTTTGGGTCAGGTCTATTTCAAAACCGGTTGGAGTCGGGTTAGCCCTAACTTTGTTCGACTCGACTCGTTGCTCTGTTCTACACGCCGTGTATTAGGGAAAGTTTTTGTTTTTAATCTTCACATCTTGATATTCCTGAAAATTTAACCCTCAATTTCAGTGTTCACTAGTAAGATTATGCCTGTCCATTCCTTTCAAGCTTGATCCCGTTCCCATAGGCATGTGCTCATGACGCT
This sequence comes from Magnolia sinica, assembly GCF_029962835.1. Taxonomy (NCBI): domain Eukaryota; kingdom Viridiplantae; phylum Streptophyta; class Magnoliopsida; order Magnoliales; family Magnoliaceae; genus Magnolia; species Magnolia sinica. The sequence continues at coordinate 54,296,681 of NC_080575.1, forward strand.
TAACAACTGAGTTCAATTCTCTCTCCGTAGATCTTGTGATGCACGTGACTTGTAGGTGATTTCGTGCATCTGCAGGGAATGGTCTCGCATTAAAGGGACGGGGACACCCTGTCATTATAAAAAAAGCCCTACCCAAAACCCGTCACGAGTTTGGGTGAATGGCTTTGGTCGTGGGTTTGCTCCCCATAGACACAAGTTTGATTCCCCTCCCCGTATATTACCAATCACGAGTTGGGGCGAACGACTTTGGTCGTGGGTTTGCTCCCCACAGACATGAGTTTGATTCCTTTCCCGTGAATTACCAGTTATGAGTTTGGGCGAACGACTTTGGTCGTGGGTTTGCTCCCCACTGACACGAGTTCGATTCCCCTCCCTATGGATAACTCGATGTACGTGGTGTAATTGGATATATATATATATTTCTAGACCCCGCATCTAGAGACTTGCCACACCCGACTTGACTCGGTGCTGACTTGACTCAACTTGGTACCTGTTACCGGGTCAGACTCAGTCTGGATTAGTCTAGGCCAGACCCTGACTTAGTTCGGGTGAGGCATGCCGGACTTGGTACCAAGTTGGGTTGAGTTCGGATCAGGTCTATTTCAAAACCGGGTCGAGTCGGGTCAGCCCTAACTTGGTCCGACTTGACTCGTTGCTCAGTTCTATATGCTGTGCATTAGGGAAAGTTTTTGTTTTTAATCCTCACATCTTGATATTCCTGAAATTTTAACCCTCAATATTAGTGTTCATTAGTAAGCTTACGCCTGTCCATTCCTTTCAAGCTTGATGATCTCGCCTTAACGACTGAGTTTAATTCCCTCCCCGAGGATTTTCTGATGCATGTGGTTTGCAGGTGATTGCATGCATCTGCAGGGAATGGTCTCGCCTTAAAGGGACGGGGACACCCTGTCGTTATAAGAAAAACCTTCCCAAAACCCGTCACGTGTTTGGGTGAATGGCTTTGGGTTATGGGTTTGCTCCCCATAGACACGAGCATGATTCCCCTCCTCGTGGATTCCCTATCACGAGTTGGGGCGAACAATTTGGTCGTGGGTTTGCTCCCCATAGACATGAGTTTGATTCCCCTCCCCGTGGATTACCTGTTATGAGTTTGGGCGAACGACTTTGGTCGTGGGTTTCCTCCCCACAGACACGAGTTCGATTCCCCTCCCTGTGGATTACTCGATTTACGTGGTGTAATTGGGAAGTTTTTTTTTTTTAATCCCCACATCTGGAGACCCGCTACACCCAACCCGACTCGGTGCTGCCTCGACTCGACTTGACTCGGTACCTGTGACTGGGTCAGACTCATTCTGGATTAGTCCAGGCCAGACTCGGACTCAGATCTGGTCATTCATGCTGGACTTGGTACCGAGTTGGGTTGAGTTCGGGTTAGGTCTATGTCAAAACTAGGTCGAGTCGGGTCAACCCTTTAGCCCTAACTTGGTTCGACTCGACCCATTGCCCTGTTCTTCATGTTGTGTATCAGGGAAAGTTTTTGTTTTTAATCCTCACATTTGGATATTCTTGAAATTTTAACCTTCAATTTCAGTGTTCACTATTAACCTTTCAAGCTTGATCTTGCCCCTATAGGCGTATGCTCATGACGCTGAATGACTAAGTTTGATTTCCTCCCTGTGAATTTTTCGATGCTCGTGGTTTGCGGGTGATTGCGTGTATCTGTAGGGAATGTTCTCACCTTAAAGGGACGGGGACACCCTGTCTTCAATTCATGAGTTCGGGAGAATGACTTTGGTCGTGGGTTTGCTCCCCACAGACACAAGATCGATTCCCTTTCCCGTGGATTACCCGTCATGAGGTTAGGCGAATGACTTTGGTCGTGGGTTTGCTCCCCACAGACCGGGGTTCGATTCTCCTCCCCGTGGATTACTCGATACACGTGGTGTAATAGGGGAAATTTTTTTGTTTTGAAAATTTTTTTTGAAAATGTTTTTTCTTGTTTTTTGTTTTTGTTTTGTTTATATATATATATATATATATATATATATATATATATATATCCTCACATTTGGAGACTCCTGAAACCCTCAATTCTGCGTTCACTATTAAGCCTATGCTAGTCCATTCCTTTCAATCTTCATCCTGCCCTTATAGGGGTAAGCTAGTGATGCTTAACGACTGAATGAGAGCTTCGTCTGTCGATGAATTACGGATTGACTCCGTTGTTGGCATTGCTTGGTCTCTCATTTCCTATTAGTGAGTTCCGATGCACGCTGTCACTAATAGGGGACATCATATTTGCTGAAAACGGAGCCCCAATCTAGTAGGGCGCACTATAGCGCGCTCCGGGCAGCCCTGGCTTCTAGCTTTCTTGATTAGGTCATCATATTTTGCGGTGGCGACTCCCGAAGAATGTGAGCTACTCCTAGACCAGCAGAATTACATGAACGGCATGGTGTTTCCAGTCAAAGCATTCGGCCCGAAGTTCAATATATAGATATTTTTTTCTTCAAAGTGGATTTGTCAGGGGCCAGGCTAGCCCCAACCCCCGAAGGGGCTTATCATCGGGTGTTGGTTGACGTCTTAATTGCCTACTATAACTTATTCGTAAGCAATTGATCTATATTGTCTTTGCTTGTCTTACACAAATTGAGAGAAGAAATAACACTGTTGGAGCCTTTAACACTTCTAGAGTGTTTGCAAATGCTATAGTTTACATAGAGCATTACTCTCAGGATAGGCTAGAGATATCTTACTTTTGAAACTATGGAACTCAAATGGAGTTTTGGTTATTTCACATCGTAATGTTGTTATTTTTATTATTCAATTAACCATGAGGATGTCTAGTTCCAAAATGTTGCTTTTTCTATACTCCTTTGGAAGTTTCTTTATTAGAAGTCCTTAAGCAAAAGGCATTCCATTCATTTTTGTTCGTGAATCTTTATCCTATCAAGTGTTGAGAGTAATCTACGAAAGAATTGGTGTATCTGAAACTCCATTAACAAACACCCCGTTTGTGGGATATGTTTAAGTAGCCCCAACCCTTGTGGATTAGCTTATATTAAAAACACAATGAATTTGAACCATGGCTTGATCATTTAGTGTGTGTGACCCATGTGGTGTAGTGCATTCATACAATAGCACTTTGAAAGTCCATGAGCTTTCAAGTGCACTTGCTGTCGCATTGACTGTTGACCATTTGATGCTGCTATTTTTAATTTTTTTTAAATTTTTAAATTTTATTTTTATTTTTATTTTTTTTAAAGGATGATAGCAAGTTTGACTTTAAGAAACTTGTTAGTGAGAACTGGGTAGAACAATCAAGAAGGGAGCGGAAGCGCAAGTAAGGTTGACTTCTTGGTAGAAGCTCCTCAATTGATGATGCATTACCCACATGCCTAAGTTGTAAGTATCTTTTGATGCTATGTACTTGCCTGCCCATAGTTGGCAGTTGTTAATGGGGAACAATCTTTCTGAGAAAGAAATACATAAGCTTGGTTTAAGATCAATTATAAGTAAATAAATTTAACTTAAAAAGTTTCTTACTCGCTTCAGCGTAATAAGTAGAAACCAACTAAGCTACTTGAGGCATAAGTATCTTATCTTAAGTAACTTATGATCCAAACGCCCCCTTGTGAAAGAAACAAGTTGCAGTTTTCACAATGTAGTTTCCCATGGTTTAACTATATGTACCCTCTTAAAACTTTTCCTCCCTCATATGCACTTGTCAGACCAGTGAGTCTGATTTATAATGGAAAAAAAATATGATTGAAAAGTTAATCACTTCATCTTAGTGAAGTAGAAACCAAGATGAGCTGCTTGATGCATAAGTAGCTTATCTTAAGTAACTTACGATCCAAACACCTCTTTAGTGAAATATACAAGTTGCAGTTTTCAGTTTCACAATGTAATTTCCTGTGGTTTAACTATATGTACCCTCTTAAAATATGGAAAACAAGTATGGTTGTGCAACATTGATTAGAGCGGTGTTTGTTTGTTTGGCAGATAGGTGATGGAAACTCTGATGAAAAGCTTGATATATCAGAGCAACAAAAATCTGTATTCTCAGCATACATTCTAGTGTTTCTTGCAGCTGCAAAACACATTCTCAATGTCATCTCTTACCCTTTTGCCAATCTTTTGATCCATTAGGGCTGGATTCTTAGATTTAGTCAAGTCCGTGCCTTAGACAATGGGATGTTTTTGCAAATACAGAAGTGGAGCAAGAAACTACCCAAAGTTTTTTTAAGGAAAAAATTCACCCTTTTGCTTCATTTAGTATTGTCCAAACCCACACGGTATCTCCACCCTGGCGGCTGACCATAATACACTTACAGTAAGCTCCTCTTCTCTAAATGAGAGCAATTGGAAAGTTTGTACAAAATATGTGTTTGCAGTTGTGTCATTAAAGAAGAATTGAATGACTTTTACAAGTTTCTAAGGTGCAGATACATGATATCTAAGTTATAACCCCTTCATCCTTTAGCAGATAATGTAAGCCAATTCCCTTCCATAAGGAATGATTTGAATTGAAGAATTCAACAGCAAATTCCTCAAGGTAATGATAGCGTATATATTTCTAAATAAGCTTAAGATTGTCAAATTCATCATGATCTGGGCAGAAATAACATCACAAGCAAGAGAGCAAGGTCACGAGAAAGACATCGAGACCCCTCACCGTGTTCTGTGAAGAATATAGATATTCCAGAGACTAGCAATCATCATCTTGACCAGTTTGGCTTCTGCATCTAAAACTGCAGATACCCACAGCTCCTTTCTGCTATCCCAACTCCCAAGCCCACAAATAAATTCAGCCCACAAATGTATTTCTTGCAATATTTCAAAATCCGAATGATATTTGTCACACTGCTGACAGTAACATTGTTTTCTAATATGTGCTACCAAAAAATTGGATATGGGCTGCCTTGCAGTTCTATTTGCAGTTAAATTGTTTTACTCCATGTTTTATATTTACTTGATATGGATTTATTGACAGTTTCCAGCAATGATTATTGTATTTTTCAAAACCGCGGTACTAATTCCCTACTTGAACTGTTAGGATTACCTTCACTCCAACCATCCAACATTATAGCATGGGAATAGTTATTGGACTGTTTCTGCGAGTTAAGCTGATGCGCTGTTTCCCTCCACATTTCAAGGTCAGTTAGTGCGCCCAATCCTATCTTGACAGGGCTAAGATTTCATCATCTGCTGCGAGGTTGAACTTGGAAGAGGCCCGTTTATACTTTCACTTTCTTTTTGAGGAATAACAGAGCTTAATAACATATACTTATCTATGGTTTAATATGTCATCAATTAATCCATGTTATAATGTTTTTGTCAAAGGTATTCTGTTTTGCCATTTGTATCTAAATGTGAATTCTTTTCTCGATTTCTTTATCATTTTGTCATTTTTTCAGTTCCCATTTCAATTTCTAAAAAATCATATTTTAGTTGATGGTTCGTAATTACCTTGAATTAGCACCATTTATCCTGCTGAGATTTGTTTTTCCTTTCATCACGCTCAATGTATTTAGACTCAAACTGTCCTTGAATGGAATCTTTTTGGAGAATTGAATTCCATCGTGGGGAGCAAAAGCTAATCATTCATGTCAGCTAAATCTCTGTGCACCTTGTACTAATTTATCTTTACCTTTCATGGTTGCTTAAATGCTATAGAATTAAGTTTGGCAATCGGGCTTCTACCCATGTTTGCACGTGTGGAAAACATTCATTTGCATCTAAATGTGAATTCTTTTCTCGATTTCTTTATCATTTTGTCATTTTTTCAGTTCCTGTTTCAATTTCTAAAAGATCATCTTTTAGTTTGTGGTTCGTAATTACCTTGAATTAGCACTATTTATCTGGCCGAGATTTCTATTTTCCTTTCATCCATGCTCAATGTATTTAACGTGCTTCGGCAATTTAGTGGATTTGAACTTCTTATATGATTCGGCCCGTTCAGCGATCCAAATGTATCATATGATTTGTGCTGTTGTTAGTGATCTAAGCTCATCATAAGATTGAAGCCTCTTTTCATGACCCATCCCAATGGATATGTTAAGTAATATTTGAGGTTGGTTCTCAGTTATCCACTTTGTTAATTTTGTAGGACCCTCTTCAGTTCTAAACACAATTCAAACAATCAAGTTTCTTTTTACTACAATCCAAATTCATATGATTTGGCCCATTTATAGTGATCCAAACCTTTGACATGGGCCATTTCGATCGATAAAAAACATTGACATGCTTGGGCCATTTAGTGGATACAAATTGTTCATATAATTCGGCTCATTCAGCTACCCAAACTCATTCTACGATTGAAGCTGCTTTTCATGATCCAAACTCATCATATGATTAAACCTACTTTTCATGATCCAAACTCATCATATGATTAAAGCCGCTTTTCATTATCCTTGTCAATGGATATGCTAAGTTGCTTTTCATTATCCTTGGCAATGGATATGCTTGGGCTCATTCAGTGGATACAAATTATTCATATAATTCGGCTCATTAGCTATCCACACTCATCATATGATTGAGCAGATATGATGTTTTTTTTTTTTTTTTTGAGCCAATTAACTTGAAGGATGTCTAGTTCTAATAGTAAGGGTGCTTTTTTGAACTCCTTTGAAAGTTATTCTCTTTTAGAAGTCCTTAGGGCTCATTGGTAGTGACCTTAAGTGTGTTGGATTTTCTGATGCACGTGGTTGGCGGGTGATTGCGTGCATCTGTAGGGAATGGTCTCACCTTAAAGGGATGAAAAAAACTAAAAAGAAATTCCAAAACCCGTCACGAGTTTGGGCGAATGGCTTTGGTCTTGGGTTTTCTCCCTACAGACATTAGTTCGTTTCCCCTCTCCGTGGGTTACCAGTCACGAGTTTGGGTTTGCTCTCCACAGACACAAGTTCGGGAGAATGTGTTTTGTCGTGGGTTTGCTCTCCACAGATACAAGTACGATTCCCTTTCCTGTGGATTAGCCGTCATGAGTTTGGGCGAACGACTTTGGTCGTGGGTTTGCTCCCCACAGACAGGAGTTCGATTCCCCTGCTCGTGGTTTACTCGATGCACGTGGTGTAATAGGGGATTTTATTATTATTATTATTATTATTTTAAAATCCTCACATTTGGAGTCTCCTCAAACCCTCAATTCTACGTTCACTATTAAGCCTATGCCTGTCCATTCCTTTTAAACTTAATCCCGCCCTTGCAGGGGTAAGCTAGTGATGCTTAACAACTGAATGAGGGCTTCGTCTGTCGATGAATAATGGATTGACTCCGTAGTTGGCATTGCTTTGTTTTTCTCTCATTTCCTATTAGTGAGTTCAGATACACGCTGTCACTAAGAGGGGGACATCATATCTGCTGAAAAACGAAGCCCCAACCTAGTAAGGCGCACTATAGCGCACTCCGGGTGGCCTTGGTTTCTAGCTCTCTTGATTAGGTCGTTGTATTTTGCGGTGACAACTACCGAAGCATGGGTGCTACTTTTGGTTTGTCCTAATCGTTTGGGTAAGGTCCCATGAATGTGCACATGACTTACTTTTTATTGGACTATCTTTAATAGGCAAAATCCTACACCACTTTACACAAGGGTTGATTGTTCGTGGAATCAAAGTAATAACTGTCGATAATTAGGATCCGGACAACTAAGAACAGTCAGATTCTTGCCCGAAGATGAAGTTAGGGTTGGATAAGGACACTAGGATTAGGAAGTCACTCATAACAAAATGTTTTTTGAGCTAAAAATATTAGGGCATCATTTAAAATGGACACATTTTATACATCATTTTCAAAAGGATTTTGCGCCGGAATGAAACACTAGGAACATTTTAATGATTAAGAAATAAATTGATAAGAAGAATACCAAAGGACTATCTACGCTAAAATAAAATCAAAACATCAAAGCCTTTGATCCTTACATTCCAATCTATACTTTCTATAGTCAAAGTGGCTTGGGGAAAAAACTTTAGAGTTCAAGTAGGAGGATTGTGGTGTCTATCAATAGTGGATCAAATGTTAAACTCTAGAATTGTATGAGCAAATTTAAATCAAATTAGTTAAAACCTAGCTATTATCGAAGTCCTCGTATGGGTAGACGGTATTACCTTGTATAAAAATTGCTGACTCCAAGTTTGATTCCCCTCCCTGTGGCTTACCCGTCACGAGTTTGGGAGTACGGCTTTGTTGTGGATTTGCTCCCCAAAACCACAAGTTCGGTTCGGTTCCCCTTCCTGTGGATTACCTTATGCACGTGGTTGGCAGGTGATTGTGCGCATTCGCAGGGTACATTGGGTTTGCTCCCCTAAAACGCGAGTTTGGTTCTGTTCCCCTTCCTGTGGATTACCCTATGCACGTGGTTGGCAGGTGATTGTGTGCATTCGCAGGGAATAGTCTCGCCTTAGAGGAAGTGTGGTGTTTGTCATCGTTGCTATAGCAAAATTAGAATGGCAAGATAGAGTACAAGAAAGAGAAGAAAATACTTGAAGGAGCTTAGAAAATTAAGAGAGTTAAAAGGGAAGGTTTTAAATGCTGAACTTTTCATATAGCTTAACTTTGAAGCAAATATATTACTTTTGAAACTAAGGAATCCAATGGTTTGTTGGTTATTTCACATCATAATTATGTTTTTTTTTGGCCAATTAACTTGAAGGATGTCTAGTTCTAATAGTAAGGGTGCTTTTTTGAACTCCTTTGAATGTTATTCTCTTTGAGAAGTCCTTAGGGCTCATTGGTAGTTGACCTTAAGTGTGTTGGATTTTCTGATGCACGTGGTTGGCGAGTGATTGCTTGCATCTGTAGGGAATGGTCTCACCTTAAAGGGATGAAAAAAAAATAAAAAAAAAAATCCCAAAACCCATCACGAGTTTGGGCGAATGGCTTTAGTCTTGGGTTTGCTCCCTACAGACATTAGTTCGTTTCCCCTCTCCGCGGGTTACTAGTCACGAGTTTGGGTGAACGACTTTGGTCGTGGGTTTGCTCCCCACAGACACGAGTTCGGAAGAATGGCTTTGGTCGTGGGTTTGCTCCCCACAGATACAAGTTCGATTCCCTTTCCTGTGCATTACCTGTCATGAGTTTGGGTGAATGACTTTGGTCGTGGGTTTGCTCCCCACAGACTGGAGTTCGATTCCCCTGCTCGTGGTTTACTCGATGCACATGGTGCAATAGGGGATTTATTATTATTATTATTATTATTTTTTTAAATCCTCACATCTGGAGTCTCCTGAAACCCTCAATTCTGCGTTCACTATCAAGCCTATGCCCGTCCATTCCTTTTCTACTTCATCCCGCCCTTGCAGGGGTAAGCTAGTGATGCGTAACAACTGAATGAGAGCTTCGTTTGTTGATGAATAACGGATTGACTACGTTGTTGGCATTTAATGAGTTCAGATGCACACTATCACTAAGAGGGCGACGTCATATTTGCTGAAAAACGGAGCCCCAACCTAGTAAGGCATACTATAGTGCACTCTGGGCAGCCTTGGCTTCTATGTCTATTGATTAGGTTGTTGTATTTTGCGGTGGCAACTACCGAAGCATGGGTGCTACTCTTAGACCAGCAGAATTACATAAACTGCATGGCGTTTCCAGTCAAATCCTTCGGCCCGAACTTCAATATATATATCTTTTTTGTTCAAAGTGGATCTATTAGGGGCCAGGCTAGCCCGAACCCTCGAAGGGGCTAATCATCGGGTGTTGGTTGACCGACTTTGATTGCCTATAAGTTGTTCGCTCGACCGATACGTCCATCTGCATCCCCTATTCAAATTAGAAACCCTACCTTGCCTCTTATCACTTCACTCCTTCCCTGTGATCATTTTCAAGTTTTGGTTTGTCCTAATCGTTGGGGTAAGGTCCCATGAATGTGCACACGACTTACTTTTTATTGGACTATCTTAGGCAAAATCTCACACCACTTTACACAACGGTTGATTTGCCGTGGAATCAAAGTAATAGCGGTCGATCTTTAATTAGGATCAAGACAAATAAGAACAGCCAGACTCTTACCCGAAGATGAAGTTAGGCTTGGATAAGGACACTACTTGGATTAGGAAGTCACTCATAAGAAAATGTTTTTTTAGCTGAAAATATTGGGGCGTCATTTAAAATAGACACATTTTATGCATCATTTTCAAAAGGATTTTGCTCCAGAATCAAACACTAGGAAAATTTTAATGATTAAGAAATAAATTGTTACGAAGAATTCCAAAGGACGATCTACGCTAAAGCAAAATCAATACATCAAAGCCTTTGATCCTTACATTCCAATCTATACTTTCGATTGTCAAAGCGGCTAGGGGAAAAAATTTTAGAATTCGAGTAAGAGGATTGTGGTATCTATCAATAGTGGGATCAAATGTTAAACTCTATTATTCTATGAGCAAATTTAGATCAAATTAACCTTGCTATTATCGAAGTCCTCATATGGGTAGACAGTATTGCCTTGTATAAAAATTGCTTACTCCAAGTTTGATTCCCCTCCCTGTGGATTACCCGTCACGAGTTTGGGGTTACGGCTTTGGTTGTGGGTTTGCTCCCCTAAAACACGAGTTCGGTTCGGTTCCCCTTCCCATGGATTACCCGATGCATATGGTTGGAAGGTGATTGTGCGCATTCGCAAGGAACGGTGGGTTTGCTCCCCTAAAACACGAGTTTGGTTCTATTCCCCTTCCCGTGGATTACCCGATGCACGTGGTTGGCAGGTGATTGTGTGCATTCGCAGGGAATAGTATCGCCTTAGAGGGGCGGGGACACCATGTAGTTATAAAACAAAAGAAAATTCAAAATTTACAAGTGTGGTGTTTTGTCATTGTTGCTATAGCAAAATTAGAATGACAAGAAAGAGTACAAAAAAGAGAAGAAAATAGTTGAAGGAGCTTAGAAAATGAAGAGAGCGTAACGGGAAGTTTTTGGATGCTGAACTTTACATAGAGCGTAACTTTGAAGAGAGCTTAGAAAATATATTACTTTTGAAACTAGGAATCTAATGGTTTGTTTGTTATTTCACATCATAATGATGTTTTTTTTGGCCAATTAACTTGAAGGATGTCTAGTTTTAATAGTAAGGGTGCTTTTTTGAACTCCTTTGAAAGTTATTCACTTTGAGAAGTCCTTAGGGCTCATTGGTAGTAACCTTAAGTGTGTCGGATTTTCTGATGTATGTGGTTGGCGGGTGATTCCGTGCATGTCTAGGGAATGGTCTCACCTTAAAGGGATGAAAAAAAAAAAAACACTTCCCAAATCTCGTCACGAGTTTGGGTGAATGGCTTTGGTCTTGGGTTTGCTCCCCACAAACATGAGTTCGTTTCACCTTTCCGTGGGTTACCAGTCACGAGTTTGGGTGAATGACTTTGGTCGAGGGTTTGCTCCCCACATACATGAGTTCGGGAGAATGGCTATGCTCATGGGTTTGTTCCCCATAGACAAGTTCGATTCCCTATCCTGCGGATTACCCGTCATGAGTTTGGGCGAACGACTTTGGTCGTGGGTTTGCTCCTCACAGACAGGAGTTCGATTCACCTCCTCGTGGTTTACTCGATCCACGTGGTGTAATAGAGGAATTTTTTTCTAAATTCTCACATCTGGAGACTCTTGAAACCCTTAATTTTGCGTTCACTATTATTCAAACTTCAACTTGCCCTTCTAGCTAGTGATGCTTAACAACTGAATGAGAGCTTCGTCTGTCGGTGAATAACGGATTGACTCCGTTGTTGGCATTGCTTTGTTTTTCTCTCCTTTCCTATTACTGAGTTCAATCGCACGCTGTCACTAATAGGGGGACGTCATATCTGCTGAAAAACGGAGCCCCAATTTAGTAAGGCGCACTATAGCGCACTCCGGGCGGCCTTGGCTTCTACATCTCTTGATTAGGTCGTCGTATTTTGCGATGGCAACTACCGAAACTTGGGGTCTACTCTTAGACCAACAGAATTACATAAACGGCATGGCGTTTATAGTCAAAGCCTTCGGCCCGAATAGATCTCTTTTTTCTTCAAAGTGGATCTATCAGGGGCCAGGCTAGCCCGAACCCCCGGAGGGGCTTATCATCGGGCGTTGGTTGACCGACTCTGATTGTGCGCATTCGCAGGTCTCCAGTCAAATCCCATGGATTACCCGATGCACGTGGTTGGCAGGTGATTGTGCGCATTCGCAGGGATTAGTCGGTGTGCTCCCCTAAAACACGAGTTTGGTTCTGTTCCCCTTCCCGTGGATTACCCGATGCACGTGGTTGGTAGGTGATTGTATGCATTCGCAGGGAATAGTCTCGCCTTAGAGGGGCGGGCACACCATGTAGTTATAAAACAAAAGAAAATTCAAAATTTACTAGTGTGTTGTTTGTCATCGTTGCTATAGCAAAATTAGAACGGCAAGACAGAGTACAAAAAAGAGAAGAAAATACTCGAAGGAGCTTAGAAAATGAAGAGAGCTAAACGGGAAGGTTTTAGATGCAGAACTTTAGATGCAGAATTTTACATAGAGCTTAACTTTGAACAGAGCTTAGCAAATATATTACTTTTTGAAACTAAGGAATCCAATGGTTTGTTGGTTATTTCACATCATAATGATGTTTTTTTTTTTTAGGGCCAATTAACTTGAAGGATGTCTAGTTCTAATAGTAAGGGTATTTTTTTGAACTCCTTTGAAAGTTATTCTTTTTTAGAAGTCCTTAGGGCTCATTGGTAGTGACCTTAAGTGTGTTGGATTTTCTGATGCACGTGGTTAGCGGGTGATTGTGTGCATCTGTATGGAATGGTCTCACCTTAAAGGGACGAAAAAAAAAAAAAAAAAAAATCCCAAAACCCGTCACGAGTTTGGGCGAATGGCTTTGGTCTTGGGTTTACTCCCTACAGACATTAGTTCGTTTCCCCTCTCCGTGGGTTACCAGTCACGAGTTTGGGTGAACGGCTTTGGTCGTGGGTTTGCTCCCCACAGACACGTGTTCGGGAGAATGTGTTTGGTCGTGGGTTTGCTCCCTACAGATACAAGTACGATTCCCTTTCCTGTGGATTAGCCGTCATGTATAAGGCATGATGTCTATAAGGCATTGGATGTGCAGACTAGTCGAATATGTAAGTTGTCCATCAAATAGGTAAGTTGATGGGACCATTAAGTACTAGTGGAATAAAGTTTAAAGTTTTCGATCAAATAGGTAAGTTGATGGGCTCATTAAGTAGGTGATGGTTGCATGTTGAGCGATAATTTTATAAAGATGCTCACCAAGTAGTCCAAAAGGCATTGGGACCTCTCCAAAAGAACCATGTTGCCAAGATCTTGCACTCATTGATGAGTTGGAACAATTTTGCAGCCACGAGAGACAACGACCCTGAGATAATAATAGACCGATTAAGAAAAACCCAAATTTGAAATGGGTCACACTAGGGCTTGTAGGGTTGTCAATGGGTATCCAAAGCTAGGGGTACTCGATGGATCCGACACACGAATATGACCTGCTTTTAACAAGATTAAGGCCAAGAAATTGGACCCATTTAAAATTCAGGTTATGTTACCATAAAACAAGACAGATATGAGAAGAACATCCTAAACAAGTTGCTTGAGATACGTGACAATGCCATATGGCTTAGGAGATGTTTTTTTTTTTCCTAAATATTAAATGTGTTTGGTTCCCTACAGTTCCATACCTGGTTAATTGTGTAGGATCTCATGAGTTTCCGAGTACTTTTGGATCCGGGTCTAGTTCTTGAAGATTCGGACCCGTAATTGATTATAAATTTGGAATTTGATAGTTGATTTTGCTTCTTTCTATTTCTCTCAATCATGTTATAGGTCCAAGTAGTTGCATAGGATCACCTTATGTCTCACTGATTGGGTTCTGGTTGGTATTCGCTCTAATCTCGATTTCCCCACCCAAATCATCTTTTTTTTTTTTTTCCCCAATCAACTTCCAAGTCCTCTTAGGAATCTAATCCCCAAAATATTTGGGAAAAATAAATTTTTAGCATTTTTTCTGTTATTTTTTCATAAAGGGCATTGTTCTCTCAGTATCGTTGATACAGAGAGAGAGAGAGAGAGAGAGAGAGAGAGAGAGAGAGAGAGAGAGAGAGAGAGTCACACTTCTTGAAGAGTATGCATGCTTTTCGGTTAAGGCTTGTGCATGGGAGCATCATTCTGGATTGGGAACTGGGATGTGAGAATCCCATTGTAGAGCAACATGTTAAACAACTCTACAGATAAATTTCATGCTAAAAAATTTAGGTAGATCTTGAAGTCTATCAGTGCACAAATTTAACTTTCGAGCTCACTATATATCAAGTGTACACATTTGTCAATATCGTATCTATTTGCTTCAATTTTATTTTCACCAGATAATCTTTTGGCTTCATCTACAATTTCTGTCTCTTTTTAGGTTCTTGTCATACTAAACTAATTTATTTTGATATTCTTGCCTACATTTAGGTTTAATAATGTTGAAGAACAACCCAACATACCTTGTCCAAAGAGGCATATTCCAATTACTAAAATAGAGCAACTTAAAGAGGTGCAATGATTTGGAAGCTTATGTGGTATTTTACGATCTCACTCATATTTTTGTCATCCTAGTTGTAAATGTACTTGGGGCAAGTAGCATCATATCATGTTGTGGCTTTCTCCTGATTTCTAGAGTTCCCATAATCTACAGTCTATGTAGATGACCTGGATCCTAGATTGGACTGCTAACAATTGAGGTTCTTGATGCATTTATGGATCCTAGATTTCTCTATGTAAAAATTCCATATTGTAAAACAACATGGTAGCTAATTATCTAATTTCGGTTTCTGGAGCATTCATCTGTGTGAAAGTGTCTGCAACTTCATATAGCATATCAAATCTTGTCATTTCTCAATTTAGTTCTAAAAATTCAGTTTCTATAATTTAAGTATGCTCAGTTTGAAAATAACTCTGTTTGTTGAAAGATGCAACTCGTCTTTCGCATTCGTTTTGGCACAGGTCCTCGATGCCTGCCATGTGCTCTTACGTTACTCATCTGCACAAACATTGGACTGCTCTAACCACCCATTTATGGCAAGTTTCGCCTGTTGAATGTGGATGGATGTTTGTAGAGTTACCTGTACCTTTTCAGGCCACTGACCCGATGGCCACCCTTTCGGATTGCCTTGCATTTTGGGTGTGGGCAGTCCACCTGGTGACCACAAAGCAATTGTCCTGATCATTGTACACATGTACCACACGTACAAGAAAGGCTTTTCACTTTGCACCCGATGAAACTCAATAGTGTCTATCTTTGTTGCATTCTATCTTTGTCTAATTTTATTTTTGTTGATGTTTTTATTGTGGGTTTTGCCTCTTGTTGGGCTGGTAATGATGAGACGGGCTTATGGTTTTAAGTTGTGGAAACCATTGTTGCTAAGTTACAGTCCGAAAATCAGATTAGTTGAGCAGTCCTAGCCCCTGTTTCGTTGATGCTTGTTTGTTAAAACCATTGGAATTCATGGTTCTTTAAGTTTCCTACATTGTCTAAATATTACTTTAGCATTAAAATGTTATTTTTCTATCTGTAGGAATGTATCTTACCTTTAGCATTATGTTATTTCTCTAACTGTTGGATTTGTTCTGAAAATTTCCTGCAGGGAATTGTTTTCACAGTCAGAATTGTCTAATCAACAGTATTCATTTTCTTGAAAATTTTCTCAACAGGTCCTACTGACTCTACCTGTAATCTGACATAAGCTATTATGTAAATACTTATGAATTAGATTATATCAGTAGTTATCGTATCAATCCTTTGAGATTACATTAGCATGAATGATTTTGCATTGTGCAGCTTGCTTCTTTCTGCATACTGAGCAAAAATTCATTGTGTGAAGAGATAGGGCCTTCGAATTCTAACTGGTTGTGATGCTTGTGTATAGGTCCGCACCGTGAGAACTGAGAAGCGCCTGAATGACATAGTGAATAGGTTGAACAAGACAAAAGTCGAAAGGAAGCCTGACTTGAAAGGTATGATGGTCTATCCTAGATTTCATGTCCGAAGATCATATAAAGATTGTCTCTTGATTCTTGACCTTCCAGTTGATGATTCTTGCATTTTTGAGTCCATCCTGAAAATTTTAGTCTGTTATGTTTTGAAGGGTGTAAACCTTTTTGTTGGCTTTCTTTCATAGTCATGTCAGGAAGGCTGTAAATTGCTAAACAGACTTGTTTACTTCTGAAATATTTCATGTGGTATTTCCTTTGACCATTCCATTTCTGAAGTTCACTGGGACTGAATAGACCTCTTCTAAGTTCTCAACTTATGGCTTCTGCAAGCTTCCTGGAATATGTCCTGTACTCTATATGGTGTTATAAGCCACTCATGTTATGTGCTGTTTATGCAGCTGAGCGGGAAGCAGTGAATGTAAATCCCTCTCCATCTCTACTTATTTGCTATGTTCCTTTTGCATCTTTGAGTTTTCTATTGAAATTCTAGATTTCCTGCAGTACAAGGATATCGATGAGG
The DNA here is from genome assembly GCF_029962835.1 of Magnolia sinica. Classification (NCBI taxonomy): domain Eukaryota; kingdom Viridiplantae; phylum Streptophyta; class Magnoliopsida; order Magnoliales; family Magnoliaceae; genus Magnolia; species Magnolia sinica. The sequence continues at coordinate 54,313,101 of NC_080575.1, forward strand.
AATTCCTACAAAGGGTTACGGAGAATACCCGTCAATATCTGGGTATTTTCTTTCTACATGCAGTTCTTGTCAATTTTGGTTTCAAAGAAAGTTTCATGCCCTTGGAAACTTGTTGATTGTAAATAACACCTTTGGAAATGTGATTTCACTGAAGATCTTATCGAAAAGTTCTAAATCTGAGGAACCTTGTATTGCTTCAGCTGAGGTTTTGGCAAGATCAGCGGCATGGCTTGGAAGAGGCCTTTCTTGTGTTTGTGCTCAAAGAGGAGAGAATGATGCCCGTTCATAGTTTGAACTAACCCCTTTGCAGGTAATTTCATTTTTTATGCAACTATTTATTGGAAATAATATCAGCAATGAGTAATTAATTGCTGATTTTAACATTGTAAATAACAGTCGATGAATTTATTGATCATATAGTTTTATTGCCGGAGAGATTCTTTTGTGTTTGTTTCCATGCACCTTAGAGTACTGAGCTTGTTTGCCAGGAGCTTGATCTTATCATGTGATGCCGCTTTCTGCTTCATATTACCCTGGAACAGATGGCCTACTTCCTCAACATCTTTTTTTTCCTTCAATCATGGTAGTGATTAGATTTGAATTCAGTAGTAGTTGAAAATAAATTCTATCCCTTTACGTTATAACCTTGAAATATGTTTCTAATTCTTCTGTTTTGTCTTCCAATTTTGCTTGCAGAGGCCACAGCTGGTGAAGAAGAATATGCAGCTTTTTTCTGTGGATCAGCAGCGTAGTCAAGCTCTTGAAGCACATGCTGCATCATTTGCTTTGCTAAAGGTGTGGGCCTTTCCTTCATTTTGTTTATCATCTTGCATACCAACATATCCTACCCATATATTGTTCAGTTTGCTGTTGTTTGAATTGGTTTGATACTTTTTTTATGATCTTCATGGCTTAAACAGGTTGCTGGAAATGAAAACCCTTCCATTCTTATTGCCTTTGCCTCAAAGACCACCAATGCAGGACAGATTACATCAAAGTTACATGTGATTGAACTTGGTGCTCAGCCAGGTTTGCTCCTTGTATTGATCGCATCTATATATTTTATGCCATTGGCTGTCTTTCTCTTTTAAAACTACAAATGGCACAGATGGTTTTCAATGCGGCTGACACTTGGTCTGACCCCTCATCCAAGTGGGACACATACAATAGATGGGCTAGATTTGTGAACCACATCTAGCCCATGAAATGCAAATCAAGGGAGGAAACTGTTTTCATTTTTCATAGCCCACCAATGTTTTGGATCAAAGTAAATATTGGGCCCTGGGGTTTCATGAGGTGTTGCTTCACGTGGACCGTTCAGATTGTGGAGTCACATCACGTATGATGAGTTCTCAAAAATGTTCACAAGAGTTCCGTGCGAACTGGTGCGCAGTGGAGCATTCGACATATAGAGTCATGCTCACCTGCACACGTACGCACCTTTGCACACATATCATGGGTGTCTAATCCGAACTGTCCATGTGATGCGGAATCCCATTAATCCCCAAGGGTAGAATTGTCACCATGATCTAAAATTCTGGTGGGCCATAGCAAAGAGAAATGCAAATCAAGGGAGGAAACTGTTTTCATTTTGCATTGCTTACCAGAGTTTTGGATCAAAGTAAAAATTGGGCCCAGGGGGTTTCATGAGGTGCTGCTTCACGTGGACTGTTCAGATTTTGGAGTCACATCACGTATGATGACGTGTTCTTAAAAAAGTTCGCACGAGTTCCGTCAGTTGAGCATTCGGCATTTAGAGTCACGTTCGCCTACGCACTTGTGCACCTTTGTACACGTGTCATGGGCATCTAATCCGAATGGTCCATGTGATGCGGAATCCCATGAAACCCTAAGGAAAAAATTTCACCCTGATCTAAAATTCTAGTGGGCCATAACAAAGAGAATGCAAATTAGGGGAGGAAACTGTTTTCATTTTTCATGGCCCACAGAAGTTTTGGATCGAAGTAAAAATTGGGCCCAAGGGGTTTTATGAGTTACTGCTTCACGAGGACCGTTCAGATTTTGGAGTCACACCATGTATAATGTTTTCTTAAAAAAGTTTGCACGAGTTCCGTCCGAACTGGTGTGCAGCTGAGCATTCGGCATATTTGGACCATGTTCAGTAGCATCAATACTAAACCACCTACTTGTAATAGCTAGTAATTGACCAATGTTTGATTATTTTTTTTTTAATCATTAGTTGACTTTTGTACTTCAACTGTTGGTGAATTTGGAGATCATCACTTATGTGAGAAGCAAAAAAAGATAAATGTGATTTTAATGGCTGCTTTTTAAGACCATTTGTGCAAGTGTAAAAGGGGAACCTACTGACTTTTTTTTTTCCATATGGGATGTCACCATAATTGACCATTTATTTTAAAATGGATCAATGGTTTAATTGACTTGTAGCACCCATAGTCAATCGTATTGCTGAAAATGACTATCAGTTCGACAGTGCAGCCCACATATACTTGTTTTTTCTTGGAAAAAAGAAAAGAGAGAAAAATGACCACTAGTAGGATTGATATTTGAGTATCATCATTTTTTTCTCTTTCCTCGGCTTCTTGATTCTTTTTTTTTTTTTTTTTTTCTTTTCTCTTTCTTTTCGTGATAATTTGATCTTATAAATAACATAACACTATCAATGATAAAACATACTTTTAGTTCATTGTGCTTGTCTTCAAGATGAGTAAATAACGCTAACATCAGTGCTAGGATGGAGTTATAACGCTACAATTTATGAAGCTTGTGATGGCATTTTGAGCATTGCACATAAATTAACTTTTTGATGGTATTTTAAGCATTGCACATAAATTAACTTTTTAATGGCGTTTTAAGCATTGCACATATTGGAAATTAACTTTGATGGCATTTTAAGCATTACCTTCAATAATTAACTCTATTTTATGTTGTTGGTCTCACTAAGAATAGCTATTATTTTCTACCAGATGACATATTGATCTCTCCAATACCCACATTTGGAAGAAAAAATAAAAAACATTTCCAATAAATATTTCATTAAATATTTTACGAGTCATTAGCTAGTAGTTGCCTTTCCCAATAGTTGCACGGCTTTTATCGACCTTTCGAAATAAGGGTTCAAAACTGTTCCTAAATTGAAAATTTGCGACGGTCCCTAATTTTTTGCGATGCCCTATTTAACCACGGTTGAAAACCGTTTATAAATGGTTTAGTAACAGTTTTCCACCGTTCCTAAATATGGATTTTGGTGTAGTGTGTATTTTGGGATATGGCCCATTCATGGTAGGACCTACTTGATGGTTGCTACAGATCTCATTAACATTTGCCACTTGTACGAAAAGTGAGTTCATGTATAAAATGTCCTTGCTTCTTTAATGCAGGTAAGATTTCTGTTGTTGGCAATGAATACAATGTGGATAACAAACCCTCATAACCTGATGGTCGAATATCAAAACATCAAGCAGAAAGAGAAATAGTAAAGAATCACCTCAATTCAAGAGGAAACAAGCCGCATCTATTACTAGAGCAGAAGAGGATGGCATACTTGTGGGGGATGGTATTGATTATGAGGTTCCTGGCAAAGGCCTGAACCAAAGTTCTATTTTAGAAGACATGGAAAGCCTATTTTAAAGGAAGCGCTGAAATTAGCCGATATGTGTGGCTAGCCTGAATCTCACTAAGGTCTTTCTCATCACTATTTTGTTCAGAGCTAATAAACTTTAGTCATATTTCTTTATTCTAATACAGCATAAATTTATAGAAAGAATTTAATAATTGATTTTACATCTTTGTAGTTCTCTTGATCTTATTACAGGTCCAAGCAGTTGCATTAAATCAACATGTGACATTCTTCTTAATAGGTCTTTTCATCACTCGATGGTCATGGTAAGAGAACACCATCTCCCTTGTGAACTTTTCCTGCTACCTATTTACCTTACAAGAATTGTACTTTGCATTAGGCAACAAATAGGCCATATTGGCTTGTGGGTTCGAGACCTAACTCGAATGGGTTGGACTTGAGCCTAATATAGACCCACTCACGGGCGTAGCCCTAATTTAAAATGGGTGGCCTTAAGCGCAGGTTGGGTCAGTCTACAGTTTAGCTAACTCAACCTACTTTTAAGGTGGGTTTCGAGTTCATATGGTACCTATGGCTTCGGGTACCCATTGACATTCCTACTGACCTTAATGCGACCCGTGTGATAAATGGGTTAGATTTGGATTAAGGGGCCAATATCGACCCATTAAATTAATGGGTTGGTTGATTTTGATTTTAGCATGACCTAAAGCGGTCTCAAATTTTAATGGGTTGGGTCTTAAGTCCAAAACTCTAACTAGATTCTTACTAAAATTCTTACTAAAATTCTTAAATGGATCAGGTACGAGGCGCCCCTAGAACCAACTTGACCCAACCCAACCTATCTCAATACCGTGCATTTCATGGGTCCACTTTAGGTAAGGAACTTAGGTGGGCCATACCATCTAAAACCATGTGAAGACATGCTTAAAACATATAAACGCACTTTGTGGGGCCCACCTGAGTTTTCAATGCGGCTGACACTTGGTCTTACCCGTCATCCAAGTGGGACACATACAATAGATGGGCTAGATTTGTGAACCACATCTAGCCCATGAAATGCAATTTAAGGGAGGAAACTGTTTTCATTTTTCATAGCCCACCAATGTTTTGGATCAAAGTAAATATTGGGCCCTGGGGTTTCATGAGGTGTTGCTTCACGTGGACCGTTTAGATTGTGGAGTCACATAACGTATAATGAAAAATGAAAACAGTTTACTCCCTCGATTTCCATTTCTCTTTGCTATGGCCCACTAGAATTTTAGATCACGATGAAAATTTTTCCTTGAGGTTTCATGGGATTTTGCATCACATGGACTGTTCGGATTAGACGCCCATGACACGTGTGCAAAGGTGCGCACTTGCGTAGCTGCGCTAGTGACCATGACTCATTCGTTACGGAACTCATGCAAACTTTTTTGAGAACTCATTATACATGATGTGACTCCAAAATCAGAACGGTCCACGTGAAGCAGCACCTCATGAAACCCCCGGGCCCAAATTTTACTTTGATCCAAAACTTTGGGAGGCCATGAAAAATGAAAATAGTTTCCTCCCATTGATTTGCATTTCTCTTTGCTATGGTCCACCAGAATTTTATATCAGGGTGAAAATTTTTCCCTTTGGCCTTCTTGGGATTCCGCATCACATGAACCGTTCGGATTAGATGCCCATGACACGTGTGTAAAGGTGCACATGTGCGTAAGTGAGCGTGACTCTATAATGCCGAATGCTCAGCTGTGCACCAGTTTGCATGAAACTCATGCGAACGTTTTTGAGAACTCATCATACGTGATGTGACTTCAAAATTTGAACGGTCCACGTGAAGACGCAACCCATGACTTTGATCCAAAACTTTCGTGGGCAATGAAAAATGAAAAGAACTTCGTCCCTTGATTTGCATTTCTCTTTGCTATGGCAACCAGAATTTTAGATCGCGGTGGAAAATTTTCCCTTAGGGTTTCATGGGTTTCCACATCACATGGACGGTTCCGATGAGACTCCCATTACATGTGTGAAAAGGTGCGCATGTGTGTAGGTGAGCATGACTCTATATGCCGAATGCTCAGTTGCGCACCAGTTCGCGTGTGTGACCTATTTTGAGAACTCATCATACGTGATGTGACTAGAAACTTTGAACGGTCCACGTGAAGCACCACCTCATAAAACACCCTTGGCCCAATTTTTACTTTGATCCAAAACTATGGTGCGCCATGAAAAATGAAAACAGTTTCCTCCCTTGATTTGCATCTCTTTGTTATGGCCCACTAGAATTTAAGATCCGGGTGAAAAATTTTCCCTTGGGGTTTCATGGGATACCGCATCACATGGACCGTTCGGATTAGACACCCATGACACGTGTGCAAAGGTGCGCATGTGCGTAGGTGAGCATGACTCTATATGGCGAATGCTCAGCTGCAAACCAGTTCGCACGGAATTCATGCGAACTTTTTTGAGAACTCATCATGTGTGGTTTCTCCAAAATCTGAACGGTCCACGTGATGCAGCACCTCATGAAACCCCGTGGGCCCAATTTTTACTTTGATCCAAAACTTCGGAGGGCAATGAAAAATGAAAACAGTTTCCTCCCTCTATTTGCATTTCTCTTTGCTATGGCCCTCTAGAATATTAGATTAGGGTGAAAATTTTTCCCTTGGTGTTTTATGGGTTTTCGCATCTCATCGATGGTTTGGATTAGACACCCATGACACGTGTGCAAAGGTGCGCACATGCGTTGGTGCGCACGTGAGCATGACTTTATATGCTGAATGCTCAGCTGCGTAGCAGTTAGTGGGTAACGAACTTTTTTGAGAAATCATACGTGATGTGACTCGAAAATCTGTACGATCAACGTGAGGAAGCACCGCATGAAACCCCTTGGCCCAATTTATACTTTGATCCAAAACTTTGGTGGGCAATGATAATTGAAAACAGTTTCCTCCCTTGATTTGTATTTCTCTTTGCTATATAGCCCATCAGAATTTTCGATCAAGGTGGAAATTTTTCCATAGGGGTTTCATGGGATTCCGCATCACATGGACGGTTCGGATGAGTGGCCCATGACACACGTATGAAAAGGTGCGAACGTGCGTAGACTCTATATGCCGACTGCTCAACTACGCACCAGTTCGCATGTGCGAACTTTTTTGAGAACTCATCATAGGTGATGTGACTCCAAAATTTGAACGGTCCACGTGAAAAACCACCTCATGAAATTCCCTGGGCCGAATTTTTACTTTAATCCAAAACTATGGTGCGCCATGAAAAATGAAATCAGTTTCCTCTCTTAATTTACATTTCTCTTTGTTATCGCCCACCAGAATTTAAGATCAGGGTGAAATTTTTTTCCCTTGGGGTTTCAGCGGATACCGCATCGCATGGATCATTCGGATTAGACACCCATGACACGTGTGCAAAGATGCTCACGTGCGTAGGTGAGCATACATGCAGTGGATGTTAGCAAGGTGTTTATCATTTACTTGTAACTGACATAGGCACCAAAAGATAAATTTTAGCCCTTTAGACAGTCTAGTTATATTTCCATGTATTGGCACTACGAGAAAAATGGGCATATCCGACGGTTGGGGTTACAAAACCGGCTGCCGGCAAAGGGGCCCTATAAAAACCAAAAAACGCAGCCCTAAATTCAAACCGGCTGCCGGCTAAGGGGCCCTATAAAAACAAAAAAACACAGCCCTAAATTCATTTGTGCTCCTCTCCCCACCCCGACTCTCTCTCTCTCTCTCTCTCTCTCTCTCTCTCTCTCTGCAACCTCTCCACTCGGTCTCCCTCTCACTCTCCCTCCATCTCCCTCTCTCTCTCTGCAACGTTCTCCTTCTGCAACTCCAAGGATCACGCCGACGATTCTATCTGCTCCATCTGTCTCTGTGATTACAAGGACAGAGATGTTGAGGATGTTGCCAGATTGCTGCCATTTCTTCCATCTCTGCTGCGTTGACGCGTGGCTACGCTTGAATGCTTCGTGACCCGTCTGCCGCACTTCCCCGCTCCCAACGCCCATGTCGACGCCTCTGTTTGAGCTCGTCCCCCTCTCGCATTTCCCTGTGGATGGAAGGAGGTGACATTTCTCCTCTTTTTTCTTTTTTCTTTTTGGGGGGGTTTTCTGTAAATTTGTACAACTGTAGAAGTTGTTGTTCCCCGATCTGTTGTTCCTTCTATATATGGAGAGGATGGAGGCTGTTTAAAACAGATCTGTCAGGTCTGTTCTAAGACTTGTGATGATTGTGATTGTCTAAGCACTTGTTTCCTTGATGCCTTGATACTGACCAATCAAGGCAATTTTAGATTTCTGGTGCAAAAATTACCATCACTAAACCCAGACCTGGAGCAATAGAGACTGCGATTATAAATATCTGAAACACCTGAGCAGACACATTCTGCACAGAGTCTTCTTCAAGCATTTGTACTGAGTGAGCAGGGCACCCCTTGTTGCATTGGACTGGTAATCTTTGAAATTCTGCTGCATCTAACCTGTCTTTGAGTATATTCAGCTAGAAAGAAATAGTATGATTTGCTCCTTGTTAGCCGCTGATAGAATCACTAGCATCACAACTTCATCATCATCATAGCCTTGTCCCAACTATTTGGGGTCAGGTTTATGTAAGTCCCTACCCTAGGTTAGTGAACAAGCCCTCATATCCCTTCTCACCACCTCAATCAATGCCCTTTTAGGTTTTTCTCTCATTCTCATTTCAGGCCCTGCAACTCTAATCAATGTTTCTCTCCTTAAAAGAGCTGTCTCAGGTCTTCATTGCACATGACCACACCCTCTCAATCTGATCATCATCATTTTATTTCTATTGGGACTGCTACTGGGTTGCTTTGGACACCTCATTCTTAACTATGCCGTTCCTAGCCTTCCCATACATACATCTTAACAACCTCATCTTTGCAATGCTCAGTTTTTGCTTATGATGTCCTCTCTTTGCCCAGAACCCATCATAGTTGGTCGAATAGATGTCACAAAGAAATTTCTCCTCCAGTTTCGAGGCATGCATTGGTCACACAAAACCCGAAGGTACATTTCCACTTCATCCACCCAGCTCTAGCTCTACTGGCAACATCCTGGTCACTCCCCATCCTCTTGAATAAGAGCAAGGCAACAAAACCCATCGCATTGAATAAGATGAGGTTATCTATTAGATTAAGCTGGCAAATTTTCCTCTTTTGTTGTTTTTCTTGTGCTTTGGATATTCAAAATTCAGAAAGCAAACTTAGTTTTTTTGAAATCATGGCATAGGGTTATGTTGTTTATTTATGACCTATACAACTAGTCCAGCACTATGTTAAAATCTCATTTTGTTCAGTGAACTTTCTAAGCCCACACACATGTACAAGGCAGCTCATGCACATGCCACACATCCGCCACTTGGCAAATTGGTATGAGATCCAAATTCCAATCCATTCATTGGAGAGGTACTGCTATGTAAATGCTCTTGCCCAAGAATCAGGTTGGTCCACTCATCAGGTGGGCCACAGTTTATGAAACCAATATATGACTAAAAAAACTTTAATAACTTGGCTGAAGTTTTTTTACCCATCCAACTGCTTCTAAAATCATCGCCCACCTGCTGAATGGAACATATTTATTTTCATGCAATAACAAGAGCGAACTTAGCAAAGCTCTTGTTCACTTAGGCTGAATTTAGTCAGTCAATATTTGGTTATTGCTAGTGGAGATTTGAACAGGAGATTGCTTCGATTTGCTGACTTCTAGTACTAAGTCATCCTAGAAAGAAAGAAAAAAACCACTTTACGTTCCAAAAATAGCAAATCCCTGAAACCAAAGTATTGTGCACAAAACTTACACACACACATTGCATTATTTGATTCTTTACCATGATAATTTGTCCATGTTGTGGTAAACCTGCAGGGATTAGTTTTGGCTGTTGCCAAAATTTAAAGCAATCTCTAAGCTGTTTCAATCTATTGTCACTTTGGTGTTGTAATTTGAAGCCTCTAGATATAATAGTAAATTTCCGACAGTATTCTAGATGAGCCATCAGCCATCTTACTGTATGAATTTAATTTAATCCATTTTTGTTTATGTTTTTTTTCTCTCTCTCTCTCTCTCTCTCTCTCTCTCTCTCTCTCTTTTGGGATTCTTCCACCCAGAATCATGAGTGAGATGAGAACTGTTTTGTCTTGTGTAGACTGATGGGATTATGATTCCCTCTACTTAAATCAACTGTTAGAATTGTTATAGTGACCTTGTACGTATATGCATTGTTGATGCTCAACTTGTGGCTCAACTCAGCCCCATCTAGTCGACTCAATTGAACTAGTTTTATTATTATTATTATTATTACTGACAAAAACTCAAGAAGACTAAAAAAAAAAACCTCAATAAACCTCTAGCAAACTTCCTAGATTTGACAGATGGCAATCATCCCAAGTGAATGTGTTTCCATGGAAGCCAATATCTAGGATTCCATTGTCATCCATCAATTCCTATGCCCCCTCGGTTTTCTTTTCCATGGGTGAAAAACAATGTTGAAGTCTCCCGAAAGCATCCATGGCTAGGTGAAAGAATTAGATACATGTTTTTTTTTTTTTAATTACATTGAGGTGGAATATTCTTTCTAATGGACTGGTTGTTAAGATGTTTGGAAGTGGGATTCTGTGAAGTGTGAAATATTGTCATTTTCTTTCTCCTTTCAATGTGCATTACTAGCTAGTGTCAGGAGAGATTTTCTGATAAATACTAGCTTCTTTTTGAGATGGGGTATATTTCTTAGGGTTAGGTTGAGTTGGGTTTGCAGAAATCTTAGCTGTCCACTCTCTATGGATTCTAATTCAGGATGATTTAGATCTTAATACAATTATCTGTTCTGTGCAGCAGAAATGGTAAGAAGGCGAGCTTTATTTCTAGGTGACTCAGAGCTGCAGCAACTGCTTCACATCTTCAGGTACTTGTTGAATATTGAGTTGCAAATTTTACTTTTGAAAATGATGCTGAATGAGATTGACTTATGAACTTTCTTGTTGGTCATGTTATATGTGTTGGTAGCCAACGCCCATTCATTTATAACTGAAGGAGCTAGGGGGAAACTAGATTCAGGGCATGTGATTGACTTTCGTCTTGTCATTTCTTTGGTCATGTCAATTTCATTTGAACAATTCCTAATTAAAATCCACTAATCCATCTAAGGGAACTGGAAAACAAAAAAAAAAAAAAATCAATTTTTTTGCTTCTTGTTATTTGACATAATGATTAACTTTGATGTGTGTCACATGCATGTCATTTTACTGTTTCATCCATCAATTTGATTATAGGTTTTGTATCAGCCAATATGTATTGTATCCATAGTATCTGGATATGATATGCAATACAGGGCCAAATTGGCCCACCCCAAAATATTCCATACATATGGCTCTGTATATATAGTGTTTTGTTTCCAATTTCCTACTCCAATTCTAATTACAAATCAATACTAAGTAGGTAACTTGCTAGATTGGTCAAACAGGCTTGAAGTAGAAAAAGGACACTACAACCTGAATATGGAGACTGCTAATTTACTGCTACCATGCAATAGGAACTGCCTTCTGTTAAATGGTCCAATCATGTGACTAGAGGATCGTTTTGGGCCCCACAGTTGGTCCCTCCAACCTTGTGGCCCTGTAGGGTCCACTAGGCAACCTGCCATCATGCGGGCCCATCAGTTGCCCATGTGGGATCCATAAGTGATTGGCATGGAGCCCACCCCCGGACCTTTGGTGACAAGTCTTGATGAAAAGATTCTGTTGCCTCAGTAGTAATCTGATGCAGGCAATGTTTTACAACCAGGAGCACTATTACAGCCTGTACCACTATAATAGCAGTGGACCATTTCTTCATTATTTTGTGGTTGGATGCTGGAGAGACAAGATAAAGCAATTGAAAGCTACAAGACCCAACCAACCACCACCATAACACCAACTCGGAAAAGAGGTGAGCCTGTAATGGCCGTCTGACCGTTGAGGTGCTAAGGGGGCCTGTTTGGTTGCCACTTAAAAAATGAATTTCATCTCATTTAAATCTGTTTGCTTAATTTTAGGTGCCCAAGCTTCATTTTCAGGTATTGCAGTCTCCAATACGGAGGTTCTGCTTTTGATTGCTTTACCTCTTGTTTGATTTGGATTTTGTCCAAAAGGTACCCAATGGACCCAACCTGATCTTAATGCGTCCAGTTCCAATTCTTCAGACTCATTTAGAAATCAGACCAGGTTTGGGTCCACCATTTGGAGAATTGGCCTGGTCAAAATTGGGTCGAGTATGGGTTGTGTCGTGTCCTACCATCTTGGACATAGTTAAAATCAGTTTGGCACTCCTGTATTTATATTTTTTACTCTCTTTTTTTTTTCCTGAAAGTTTGGGATATTTATAGATTTGTTTTAATGCAGGATTGTGCAGTCTCCTATCTCTGAACTTTGTTTTGATCAAAACAGCTGTACTGAACAATCCGTATCTCATGAAAAGGTTTGGTCTCTAGTATTCAGTCAATTGTTGCCAAAACTGCCTTGTCAACTGAATGTGTCTCATCTAATGTTCTGGTACTTGTGTCTCAATTCTGCTCTTAACTCATCTCAGCCATCAGTTAGCACCACTGATAACATCTCTTTCTTCTGAAAATAGAGCTTTGGATCCTATGGATACGTCTCCTTGTTCTACTAACCACTTAGATGGCATACATGATGACAACACTTACACAGTTCCCAAGATTTGAAATCAACAAAACCTGGAAGAAGGGCATCACCAGAAGCCATAAAGATGTGGAAAGAAAATGGTTTTACTAGGTAAATATACAAAAGGATGTACTGATTGGCTGAGTGCTAGCAAGTTGTTAATATTCAGTGGCGATACTAAGATTCAACCTTTTGCGCAGCCTAATAATTGCATCTATAGAGCTGGATACTTAGAGCATAGTTCAAGAGCTTCTACCACTTCTTTCGAATTCAGCGCCATTTGCCATTTATCATCAATATCGTCAGGTCCAATGCCCTGGGTCCTGTTGGCTTTATTTTGTGTACATCTGTTAGTCTACTCTTTTTAATGGTAATCATGTTAAAAGCTATTGAATTGATGCGGCATACCTATCAGTCCCAGCCAAAACCCGTCCTGTTTCAATGATGAGTTCTTATCCCAACCAATCTGACAGTTTGGTCCATTCCAGGTAAGTAAACACTGGTCATTGCTGAGGCTCATCAAACTGGAAGCTCCTCATTGATCAAGTCAGTTTATTTCTTGTATTGCATATTTTGAGGTTATCATAAAATCGATTTCATTCAGCCAACGTCTGTTGCTTGTTGGAATTGTCTAATTGTTTTCATTTACATTGAGAAGGAAGGCTGTCAAAACTTTTTGACTCCTTGAGGGAACATGCTGGAGTTGTGTCATGAGCTACGCTTACCCTTTGTTAATTGGGTTATAACAAACCAGGTATATCTCTTGAATTTTTATTCGAGAAACTCAAATCTTTTGAATTGCTGATATTAATCTTGCTGGGAAGTTATGTTTTTTTAATCTTGCCATTTTTGAAATATTCTATATGATTTGGAACGGGTAAAGATTTGGGAAGACAGGAAGGCATTGCCACTTTTAACAATGAGGCCACATGATGAGGAATCTATTAACTCAGTTACATTCTTGACAGTGCATCATTGCCCTGATCACATAGTTCTTATCACAATGGTGTGGGTTACCCCATCTTTTGTTTTAACTCTACAGCTTCTTGATTCTAGAATTCCCAATGTTTTTAGTCCGGTAACAGTTTATAATGGCCAAGGGCCAAATCCGTCATGAGGCGAGATATTATCCGTCTTGGCCTATTGAATTTTTTTATACAAATTCATTTTTAATATACATCCTTTTTATGGATAATGGAAAATATACATCAGGCATCTTTTTTTGTGGTGATTGCTCTATCAAAGGGATCAAGGGCTATGGATGAACCATGCCCGAAAAATCTATTAGTTTGGAAGATCCTAGTCACCTCTCTTAGGAAAATTTTCAGGTGAATGTGGATTGTGGCTGTATTTCTCTTCTTAACCTGTCTATTTCCAGGTCAGAGATTAAAATGTCAGAATATATGCATTTATTCATAAAGTAATTGTATAGTTTTCCATGGGGAACTTAAACTATTGGATTTGGGGCATATGATTGGCCTCACCATGGATAAGAAAATATCATAATATTTCATCAGTTTACTCATTTAACTCATTTGCTTTGAATATGGACCACTCCTTTCATCAATTTCTTACTGAATTTAATCCCTTAAATGTTTTACTATGCTGTCCATATTTGACCCTTAATTCTTGATATCATCTGGAGTGTTTTTAATACTAGAAAACTATAAGTATGGAATGAATTTTGTGTTGATAAAGTTTTCTCACTTGTTAGATACATAGATTTTAATTGTTGGTGCTTATTTTTGTATTACTCTACCCAACCAATGTTTTTACACTCCTGACCAATGTCATTTATGGTTGAAGATCGTTTTGTTCTTTTAACAATTTGTTTCCTAGTTAATTTACAAAGAATCTAAACGAGGACATTGTAGTGGTATTTTAGGTCAAAATTCTGGCACCTGTATGACAACGAGGATGTACATTTAACATGTTTGAACTTTGAATATTGGTCTTCCATATTCATATGCATTGGGCTTCGATCAATGCAGGGGTATTACTCAATGGCTAAACAGCCATCGGACTTTGAGGTTCTCAATCAGGTAACCATCACCTATTGTCCTCTGTCATCATTGTGTTTCTTTTTTGTATTTCTATCTTCTTCTTGGTAGTTATTCCTAATTACACTAATCTGTTTACTCTCAGCACAATTGTCATTTACATATTTATTTTGGTTAAGGGAATTTGTATTCTTTTTCCGAGGGATGCTGAAACAAATGAAAATGCCGACTGCTGTATTGTTGAGAAGAGAAGAAATGGATGGATAAATTGGGTCCTTTAGCAAATTTCTTCTGTTCATTTTGGATTTTTTTATTTTGTATGTAATCTATTTTATTCATTCTGGTTTATTTGTAAACTCTTTTTTACTGCCTTTCCAAAAAAGGATGATTGAAATTCTGCATTTTCCCCAGAATTTTATCACTGATCTGGGTTTTGTCATTTTTGAAGGTCAAGATAAGATTGTTGATTTTGAGATGAAGCTCATGGACATTGACCGCAAGCATCTTGGAATTCCAGAAGCAGAGTATCATGCCATTGTAAAGATGCCATTAGCTGAGTTCTCAAGGATTTGCAAGGACCTCAGCAGCATTGGAGATACTGGTATCATCATCATCATTGCATGAGTTAGTATTGAGATACTTCCATACACATAATATTGTGTACTGAATTCACCCGCCATCCATTGGTTGAAATTTGAATAGAATGTGTAGGGATTCTTGTTGGTTGTTTCATACTAATGTCCAACATTCATATAAACAGTTATAGTTCACTAACAATATCTATGTTTTGGTTTGGGGTGATTGTAGTTGTAATTTCAGTGGCAAAGGAAGGAGTGAAGTTCTCTACCAGGGGTGATATTGGAACTGCAAATATTGTTTGCCAGCAAGGTGCGTTAGATATTGACTGCTTTTGCCCCTTTGTGAACAACCTGAGGCATTTCTCTCCATTCAAGTGGTTTGGGTTTTGTTTTTGTAGTGACATATGACCCAAACAGTATTTTCATTAATGAACTAGTCATTGTAATAATGACAAATGTCATCTATTTGTCAGTGTTTTAAAGCTGGGCTGGACTGGACGGTTTGATTAATCTGGGTCAGAACCAGCCATGGAAATGAGCCAAGTTGCCTGGAAACCCATTTTGGGCAAGAAATCATTTAAACCGTTCAGCTGGACCGGGAATGCCAAATCGGTTACGTATCGGCCGATACGTAACGGTAACGGTACGCACCGTTACCCGATTCGGGGCCGAAACGGCCGATTCTAATTTTTGTACCCGTATCGGCCGATACGGGGCCGATATGGGCGTAACGACCGATACGGGCGTAACGGTCACCCGTAACGGTCAGCGCCGTAACGGTCGAAAAACGGCCATTTTTTTTTGCATTTTAAGGTCCGTTTTTGATGTTTTTTCGAAACTTCTTGCTTCCAAACTCCTTCTCACTCCTTCTACTGCTAATTTCGACCAACCTTGGCTGGATATTTGAGGAAAAAACACATTATATTGGCGGATTTTGTTGAATCAAAGCTTGGTGGGCCATTTTTCATAAATTTGTCAAAAATAGGTATTTATACTTTTTTTAATATGTTTTGCTGTTTTAATTATCTCATATGATGTGTTAATCATAGTAGAACATGTTAATATGCATTTTACAGATTTGGGGTGCCATTTAATATTTTTTAAATATTTTTTTCTATTTACGCATGAATTTTGCCCTTTTTTTTTAAAATTCAAAAAATCAATTTTTAATGATTGTTTTGCTGTTTTAATCACTCCATATGATGTGTTAATCATAGTAGAACATGTTAATGTGCATTTTACAGATTTGGGGACCCATTTTATATTTTTTAAATATTTTTTCTATTTACGCATGAATTTTGCCCCTTTTTTTTAAAATTCAAAAAATCAATTTTTAATGATTGTTTTGCTGTTTTAATCACTCCATATGATGTGTTAATCATAGTAGAACATGTTAATGTGCATTTTACAGATTTGGGGTCCCATTTTATATTTTTTAAATATTTTTTTCTATTTACGCATGAATTTTGCCCCTTTTTTTTAAAATTCAAAAAATCAATTTTTAATGATTGTTTTGCTGTTTTAATCACTCCATATGATGTGTTAATCATAGTAGAACATGTTAATGTGCATTTTACAGATTTGGGGTCCCATTTTATATTTTTTAAATATTTTTTTCTATTTACGCAGGAATTTTGCCCCTTTTTTTTTAAAATTCGAAAGATCAATTTTTAATGATTGTTTTGCTGTTTTAATCACTCCATATGATGTGTTAATCATAGTAGAACATGTTCATGTGCATTTTACAGATTTGGGGTGCCATTTTATATTTTTTAAATATTTTTTTCTATTTACGCATGAATTTTGCCCCTTTTTTTAAAAATTCGAAAAATCAATTTTTAATGGTTGTATTACTGTTTTAATCATGCCATATGATGTGTTAATCATAGTAAAATATGTTAATGTGCATTTTACAGATTTGGGGTGCCATTTTATAATTTTTTAATATTTTTTTCTATTTACGCATTAATTATGGCCCTTCTTTTTTAAATTTTAAAAATAATTTTTTAATGATTGTTTTACTGTTTTAATCATGCCATGTGATATGTTAATCATAGTAGAACATGTTAATGTGTATTTTACAGATTTGGGGTGTCATTTTATAATTTTTTTCTATTTTCGAATTAGTGACTTTATGTTTTTATTTGCTTATATTGGACAGGTTTTGCCTTGGAGCTTCTTAGGGTTTAGTTAGAATATAAAATCATCTTTATTAACATAGGTCATACACTCATACTCAAATCTAATTATCTAGTGTCTACCTAAGCCTAAAGAAATGTCTGGATCTGGCCAACAACAAGTAAGTGATGATATTGGATGGCAACATTGTGAGGGTTGGTGGTACTAGGCACCAAATGAAGTGCAAGTATTGTGATAAACTAGTGACTGGTGGAATTACCCGTCTCAAACAACATTTGACACATCGAAAGGGTCAAGTTGCGCCATGTAGTAGAGTACCGAAAGAGATAATGCTTTTAATGCAAGCTAGTCTGGATGAGTCGAATGGTAAACGTGCTGTTGTACAAAAGAAGAAAGATGATATTTTGGATGCAACTCGACAGGAAGTGTTTGGTCCTGAATATATGGGCATTCGTGATGAAGATATTATTGATTCTGACGAAGATTTAGATCGAGAACTTACTATAGCTAGGAGAGAGAGCTTGCGTCTAGCTCGTGAAGAGGAAGAACGTCGCCGCATGTTTGGCATGCATGGGTCAGTGCGTGATACAGGGGGGGGAGTGGGAGTGGGAGTGCAACTGGAAGTGCAACTGCTTCTGCAGGGGGGGGTAGGTTTGGTGGGTTACGACGTATGTTTGGGAGCCGACGACAGACATCTTCACATGATGCCCCTA
This sequence comes from Magnolia sinica, assembly GCF_029962835.1. Taxonomy (NCBI): domain Eukaryota; kingdom Viridiplantae; phylum Streptophyta; class Magnoliopsida; order Magnoliales; family Magnoliaceae; genus Magnolia; species Magnolia sinica. Next base: position 54,330,775 of record NC_080575.1, read on the forward strand.
TACGTTTGGATGAAGAAGTAAATGAGCCTAGGAGACCCTCTATTGATCCAATCCTATTTAGGAAAGAATCAACTAAACAAAAGAAGATAAAACAAATGTGGAGTAGAACTTCCGTTGAGAAATTAGGTAGAGCAGCAGCAAAGTTATTTGTACATGCCAACATACCTCCTAACGCACCAATTCTCCATATTGGCGGTGGTAATTGATGCGGCAGAGCGGTGAAGGAATAAAAGCTCCCACGGCTAAGGAGATTAGGGGAAATGGACAGATGCCAGAGTATGCGGATGTGAAAGCATACGTGGCTACCTTTAAACTTGTATGACAGGCCGGAGGATGCACAATCATGTGTGATGGTTGGATAGCCCAACCAGACGCAGCATGATCAACTTCATGGTATCGCCACTTAGGAACTATATACCACAAGTCAATTGATGCCTCAGAGGTAACAAAAAATTCTACTTATATTAATGGACTAATGGATAAAGTTGTGGACGAGGTTGGAGAGGAGAATATAGTGCAGATTGTGACAGATAATGAAGCAACATATAAGCTTGCAGGACATATGTTGATGGATAAGAGAAAACATCTTTTTTGGTCACCATGTGCTGCCCATTGTATTGATCTTATATTGGAAGATATTGGGAAGAAGAAGAATGTTAAGGAAATGGTCGAAAGGGCAAGGGAAGTGACGACGTTTATTTACAACCATAATCAAGTAGTTGCAATAATGAGAAAGTTTACGAAAGGACGAGAGTTGTTGAGGCCTGCGGCGACTAGATTCGCAACAAACTTTATAGCATTAGAGAGTTTATTCCAGCATAGAGAAGAGTTGAGTGAGATGTTCGCTTCCCGAGAATGGCTCAACACAAAACATGGGAAGAAGACATTAGGAATACCGGTCGAAGTTGTGAACACCATACGGGACAACAAATATTGGAAGAAGGTCAAGGCGATCCTAAAGGTGATGGAGCCACTAATGAGGGTACTCCGTCTTGTTGAATCCGATGAAGCACCTACCATGGGCTTCCTATATGATGCCATGGATAAGGTAAAGCTTGCAATTCAACGTGATTGTAGAAGTTGGCAGACTTATTGGAAGATGATCGACAAGAGATGGACAAACCAACTCCATCACGATCTTCATGCAGCAGGTTACTACCTAAATCCTAGGTATAGATATGCCCAATCATTTGTTGCGGATGATGAAGTTCGTGTCGGGCTAAAAAATGTGATAAAGAGATTAGAGCTTGACTTAGATCTGCAAATAAAGGCATTAAATGAATTAGATACATTTGGAAATCGCCTTGGTAGCTTTGGAGATGCTCTTGCACAGCATGCAGTATCTAGATTACAACCGGCCGAATGGTGGATTAATTTCGGAGAGAGTACGAAGGCTCTCCAAAAAATTGCAGTAAAAGTTTTGAGCCAGACAACATCTTCCTCTAGCTGCGAAAGGAATTGGAGTTGTTTTGCGCCAGACAACATCTTCCTATTCATTCAAAGAATAGGAATAGATTGCAGACTAGAACATTAGATAGACTTGTCTTCATGCATTACAATATAAAACTAAGAATGCGACGACATCATAGGAACATTACAGCTACTGATGACGGAGACTACTGTCCAATAAACTTGGATAATATTTATGATAAGGATGACCCACTTCTACCTTGGTTGGAAACAAGGGAAAAACAAATTGAAGAGGATAGTGAAGAATTGGAAATTGATGACCCAGAAATACGCAGAGCGCAACAAGAGAGTCGTGCAGATGTGTTGGACCCAGTAAGAGGGGCAGCGTTTATGCCACGTACAGATGCGGCTCAAGATCAACAAAAGAGTACGAGCAGTGGTAGCGTGACCGTGTTGCATGAAGACGATGACCCCCCTGCCCCTGGTGCTGGCACTTCTGGTATTGCTCAGTGCCCTATACAGCCGTCTACAGATCACGATGTCGATGAACAGCGACGAGGTGGTACACGAGGTCGGACTTATGAGTGTACCGAGTCACGATACAGCCAGCAGGAGGTGGGTACATCTAGTGGTGCACCGGGTCCGAGAGGTTCGGAACATCAGCAGACTCATGGTCTTGGTTATTATGATGGATATTCTTATGGTGAATTGAATTATGATGGTTATACTGAGCCTGTTCCATCACATTCATGTTGGAGTAGCCCTCCTGATCAATATCCATATGATTATAGATATCCAGATCCAAATCCAAGTTACTCATCACAGACGCACTCTCGATCTCAAGATTCTCAACAGGCCTGAGTATGGGCACCGGTATGGCTATTCGAGGCACTGGTGGATATCCTTATTCCGGGTCGAGTCGTTGCCTAGTCGGATCAGTCATCCTCTAGTTTCGTTGATCTAGTATTTCCTTATGCATTTGGATATTATGGATATGTAGCACCTACACCTATTGGATAGCCGCCTGATGGTGACGATGACGATGATGTGGAGGTCGAGCAACCACAAAAAAGCAGATTTTCATTTTAGTGGTGACTTGTGATTGTGACTTGTGAGTATATATTTGTGTTAAGGTAAGTATTTGTTGCAGCAGACAGCTCACAACAGTATTATTGCAAGAAGCCATGCACACACTTGACACTGCCGAACTTGTATTTAAAATAGCTCCCCTGACAACCAATCAAGTAATTCTCAATCAAGTTGCAGGGGAGTATATCAGACACTACTAATTTTTTATTTTTTTTAATATTCTTGACTTGAGGATGACAGGTTATAGGACAAGAATCATAGTCACGTGCATGGTGCACCACACTGCACAGGACCACAGGTATGTTCGAGAAATTCCTCAAAAATAATTGCAAACACCTGATGTAAGATATTTTCATTTTACATTCATTCTAATATATCTATCATTGATAGTAGATAGTTAGAAAATTAAATATATGAATTTTGTAGTCAAATTCAGGTTATCTGGTTCATAAATTCATCAGACAGTCCGATACAACTTCTCACCAAAGAGTGGACCGTTACACCACCATAAACATGTTCCAATTTATAAATGAATGCATATTTGGAATGCTTAGAATATTCTGGATTTAATCCATATTTTTTCATATTTTTTTGGCAAAAAAATTTTTTTGCGCCGTTACGGGCCGTTACGCTCCCGTATCACCGTTACGCCCCCGTATCCGTATCGATTTTGGAGGACACCGTTACGCCAACCGATACCGATACGGGATACCTCAGCCTGGTCTGCGCATCTGGATTGGGCATATTGCCAGTTGGACTGCTGCTTCAATTCTACTGTTTATTGGTAAAATTCAAAATGGGTTGTGGTGTTCGAGTACCATTTTATTTTTTTTATTATATAGAGCAAACACTACCAACTGTGCTACAGGCAGCTAGTTGCAGTCAGTTCCTATTATTTTATTTGTTTAAACATGTCATGGTTGGACTGGAACAGACCATTGTTTAGATTTGGACCAAACTGCTGATAGAAAGGTCTGGTCTTAGGATTTAAAACATTAGTATTCAGTGTATGACAAGCAGTGTTCATATTATCGGCGAAAAATTGATAATATCGCCGATATTATCGGTGTCGCCAGAGTTGCGACACCGAAACTCACTTTTTTCGTTTCTCTTCCTAATATCGGCGAATATTCGGCGATTTTATCGATTTTTCTTGTAAAATACCGTTGTCGACTAGAAATCGCGGCCCTGTCAAGGGATAACTGTAGCCAACAACTCCTTTTCGACAATAAAAGGGACGATAATATCGGGGGCTGCGTAAGTAAGTGAAAAAAAAAAAATCGTAAAAAAGGGGGAAAAAGAAACTTTTGAAAGTGTACCTTTAGAATAGGATCGTTGATAATGGCCCTGTCAAATGATGTTCCGGCGAAGAATATGCGATATCGTAGGAATTTTTTGAGATTTTCGGGATTTTAGGGTTCCCTCTCTTCCACGGGCGTGTTTTGTGGGAGTTTAGGGTTTTGAAACCCTTTTACAGGGAGCGGAAGTGATTATGGACGCGGATATTTCGCAGGAACTTCCTACGCTGGAAACCTAGGTGGGGCCCACCGTGATGTTTGTGAGAAATCCACTCCGTCCATCTGTTTTCTGAGATATTTTTAGCACAAGAGGCCAAAAATGAGCTGTATTTAATACTCAAGTGGGCCTAAAATGTGAGTATTGAACGTACACAGTTAAAATATTCGTGGGGCCACAGAAGTTTTGAATTAGGCTAATATTTGTGTTTTCAGTTCATCCCAGCAGGAATGACGTTATTAACGGTATGGATGACATGTAAACATCACTTTCTACCCCAGAGAGTTTTCAACGGCAGGAATTTTCCTACCCACCTTTTCCTCTAGTGCGGCCCACTTGACTCTTGGATCCTTCGTGCTTTTGGTCTCAAGTCCTAAAATGGGCTCAGAAAACAGATTTATGGTGTTGATTTCTCAAAAACATCACGTTGGGCCCCACCCAAGTTTCCAGCGCAGGAACTTCCTGCGAAAGGCTTTCGCAGAAAATCCGCGTCCGCGGATTAGGTGTTATGTGTTGGTGCGGAGCGTGCGACCTCAGGTGGCGTGGATGTCACGAAGTTCCGTGGACCACACCATGATGTATGTGTTATATCCACACGGTCCATCCATTTGGAGAGATTATTTTAGGTCATGAGCTAAAAAATGAGACAGAGCCAAAGCTTGGGTGGACCACACCACAGAAAGCAGTGGGACAATGATTCCTATCATTGAAAAGTTCCTAGGGCCCATAGTGATATTTATTTGTCATCCAAGCTGTCCATAAGATCACATAATCATCGATGAAGGAAAAAAACAAAAATTACACGGATCCAAAACTTCTATGGCCCCTAAGAAATTTTCAACAATAGACATTCAATTCACACTATTCACTGTGATGTGGTCCACTTGATCATTGGATATGCTTCATCTTTGGAATCAAGCCCTATAATTATATGGTAAAATGGATGGACGGAGTGGATAAAGTATATAAATCACAATGGGCCCCATAGAGTTGACTTGGTCCACTTAGCATAATAATTTACACGGTGCGCAGTGGACTTCCACGTTCAACTTGTTTAGGGTCTCCAAGGTCGGTGGCTCGGTGCTCTGTGGGGTCCATTATGATTTGATATATTTTATCAATGCCATCCATATATTTTGCCAGATAGTTTTAGGGCATGAGCCCAAAAATGTGGCAGATCCGCATCTTAGGTGGACCACACCAAAGGAAGCAGTGGTGATTAAATACCCATCATTATAAACTTCCTAAGGCCATTGTAATGTTTTTTTTGCCATCCAACCTCTCAGGTGGTCCATTTGATCATTGGATATGCTTCATCAGAATCAAAAACACAATTATCAGCTTGATCGAAAACTTTTTGTGACACCTTAGAAGTTTTTAATGTTGGGATTCAATCGCTACTATTTCCTTTGGTGTGGTCCACTTGAGATTTGGATCTACCTCATTTTTGGGACCATGTACTAAAATGATATGCTGAAACGAATGAATGGGGTGGATTTCTGGCATATATCATGGTGGGCCCATGGAACACTGTCAAGTAGCCACCTTGTTATTGGAAACACGATAAAACATATGCATTACGGTGGGTACACAAAGTCCTTACGCTAGGACATGATTTGGCTAGTGATGTTAGCCAGATGGCTAGTGGTTGATGCTATATGGGCCTAATCGTGATGTATTTATTTGATCCACGTTGTCCATCCATTTTTTTCAGATCATTTTAGATCTTGATCCAAAACATCAAGCATATATAAATCTCGGGTGGACCACACCACAGAAAATAGTAGCGATTGAATGTCCACCATTAAAAACCTCCTAGAGTTCGTTGTAATGTTTATTTGACATCCAACCTGTTGATTAGGTCATACAGACCAATTTGATGCAAAACTTGTGGCCCTTAAGAAGTTTTTAATGGTGGGCATTCAATCAACACTGTTTCCTGTGATGTGGTCCATTTGAGATTTGGATTTACCTATTTTTTGGGCTTATACCATAAAATGATCTGGAAAATTGGATGGATGCGTCAGTATGTCAAACAAGTGCCATATCCAAGCCATCCATCACCAAGTATACCACTATATAGATTCCATGTCTCAAGAAAGGTGTCCTTTTTTAGTTCATTAACTTTTGCATGGCTTAATTATTATATGCTATTTGCATTTGTATTATATGAACTCATTTTGGTTACAATTGGAGTGATTTCTTACAACAGAGCATGATTTTTGGGCCCCCCATTAAATGAAAACTTATTATTTAATGCATTCTTTTTGTAATTTTTTTATTCATAAATATGCAAATATGTGTATTTAGGCATGTCCTAAAGTTTCACTGAAAAATTCCATCATTTCCCCCTTGTTTTGCCATTTTTCTTCACATTTCCGGTTATCGGCGATATTATCGGCGATAACGATATTATATCTTTATCTCCAGTCAGCGAAACTTGTAGCGATACCGACAACTCGAACACTGATGACAAGTATATAACTCACTGAATGGTAAATCTTTTTCAATTTTCCCCCTTTTCTAGCATTGTTTGAATGCTTCTGAAATGGATTGATTTTGAGTTATGTACATGAGATAACTTTAAAAGGAAAAAACCTCCATGTATATCTTACACACTATTCTGGTTCCATCTAATTCATTATATAAGCATGCATTTGACAGGGCTTCAAAATCACCAGGCAGAGTCTGTGGAGGTCCGTTCCAAGTTGGAAAGCTGTGTCAACAAACAAGTACCCATCTGCTGGGCATTTCATGTCCAATCAGTAAAGCCTTGGTATCCAACTTGCACAACTCAGCAAAGATTTTGATCGGTTTTCTTATATTGATTAATTCCTGTGATTTTGCAGGGGGAGCAAGAGGCATACTAAAGAAAAAAAAAAGTTACTTTCTTGCCAGTGAATACTCTACTTTCTCGTTTGTACCTTTGACTGATGTGTAATCTATTTTCCTTGGGCATTTGTATTTTTGTTCTGATGTACCACACATGGACACGTGCCGTGTGTGGTTTCTAGATCCACTTGTGATGGGGCATATGGGTGACACGTGTAAGCATTGTAGCTAACATGTTCTATGGAAATTGCTCTATTTTCTTTGGTGATCCACTGGATGGAACAACAGAAGCCTTCCATCAAAGGAACAACAGAAGCCTGAAGCCATTATGCTAACAATTAAAAAAATAAGGACCTGACACTACATTTTGCAGGAGATGTCCACGTAGCCAACCTGCTTCTCAAGTTCCCTAGCACATGCATGAGCCTTCCATCAAAGGAACAACAGAAGCCTGAAACCATTATCCTAACAATTAAAAAAATAAGGACATGCCACTGAATTTTGTAGGAGATGTCCACGTCGCAATGCATTTTTCAGATCCGTTAAACGTCCCTCGCTTGAGATCTTAACCGGCACTTAAAAGCACCTTTACCGGAGCACCTTTACCAGCGGTCATAAAAGTGCCAGTAAAAGTGTATAAACTGCCGGTAAATCTTACTTTAAGCGGCGCCCAGCACAACCACCAGTAAAAGACAACCACCAGTAAAAGACGCTGACTGCCGGTAAAGCCTTTACTGACACAACTTTTACCAGCGCTTGCCTGACCGCCAGTAAACCCTTTACCGGCGGTTTTGACCGCCGAGAAAGACCAGTTTTGTTGTAGTGTGGTTAGTAATTATTATCCTGTATACCTTAGATGTTCCGCACTATCTGAATTTCTTCCTTTCACATGAAGCACACTGTAATTGGTATTCAATGAATTTCAATTTGTCATAAAATGGAATGTCCTTGTTTCTCTAGTTCCTGTGTAGCGTTGTCATGACTGTCCTCTGATTAAGACAATCACGCTATTGTTTGAAACAAGTGCTTCAAATCTCTTCACTGCAAGTGCATTTAGAATGTTGTTTGGACCATATTCGGTGGTTGGATCTACCAAAGGCATTTTTTAGCTTGTATGAGGTTGGTGTTTCTTCTTCTTCTTCTTCTTTTCCCTTAGAATGATAAAGGTATTGTAGAAGGTTTTTAGTTTTGAGTGAGAAACCTAGTCTCAATCGTAACAGTTAAAAATTTGAATGAACATGTGAATTAGTGTTTTGTACATGGTACTGACAATTAGTTTCAGTTTGTGAGGGGCTCAAATTCATTCATTTCCCTTTTGTACAGTGCAGCGGTTGTCTTGGAGGGCTGGTCAGATTCGCATCAGCCTCCTCTGTTGAAACACTTGAGATACCACAAAAGAGAAGCATAGGTCAACTGTCAAGCAGTGCGAAAAGGCAATGGTCATCCAGTCCTCAAGAGATGGAAAACAGTGTTGGAAATTCACATTCCCATGAATCACATCAATTGATTGGTTCCGCTGTTGTCAATGAAGAAACAAAGATGATAGAGAAAAATGTGAACAATTGTCCATTTGTTAACCAAGGTCTGTCTCTCCCTTAAAATGAGTTTGATATGGATTACATCAGTCCATCAAGAGTTTACTGTTTGGGTTTTACATTGTCAATATCACTTCAATCTTGGTTGTCCATTCCATTCTGGTTACCATTGATGCATCCCTGTTGGAAGAGAATGAATTCATCTTTTGGCCATTTGCTGTTCTGTTTTGGACAGACCTTAATGGCGATAACAGTGTACTTGTACTTGCATTTGAGCTAGTTCACTTTTCATTTTTCCAGTGGCTATGGCCATGACATCAGATGCAAGGGAAGAAGAACCAATCTGATGCAGAGAACCCCCGACAAGTGACATCTGCACCCACAGGTGAGAAGTTTCTGCACAACATTTGTTACGTTCATTGCATGTGGTGGTTTTATATTTTGTTTACTTCTAACAAATATGTTCTTTTGGTATCAACTGAAGGTATCTATGTTAATGTTTCTCCGCAAACTTAATCTTGCTTGCTTGTGTGAATCTTCGACATGTTTTAATTCAAGGTTCCTATGGGGATGGAGGCCAAAGCCATCAAAGCAGCCAAGAGGGAAGTTACAAAACATAGGAACATCCATTTCCCAGTAATTATGGAACGTGCTATCATTTCTTTGAGTTCGCAATGATGGCCTTACAAGTGATTGGATTTGGTCAGTACTGTCTACCTCAATAACTAATTTTTTTAATTATATTTCAAAAGTTTTGTTTATTTAGTTTAGTTCCTATCTCTTCAATAAAAAAAATGACAAATTAAAATTAGAAATTTCAGGAAAAAAAAACTTTCACTTTTATAGTTTGGGCGGACTATGTTAAAGCCTAAAGGGCAAAGTTGATAGTTGTGAACTGCCAATGCTAAGTAGAAGAAACAGTTTCTTACCTTCTTGCAAAAGTAAAAATGAAAAAATGAAAAGAAAAAAGAAAAAGAAAGTTCCTAGTCTGGAATGCAGAACTGATTTTTGCTATGACTGTTCACTTTAACGTGACTAATAGCTAGTAATTGACCAATGTTTGATTTTTTTTTTTTTTTTAAATCTTTATTCGACTTTTGAACTTCAACTGTTGGTAAATTTGAAGATCATCTCTTATATGAGAAGCAATAAAAGATAAATGTGATTTTAATTGCTGTTTTTCAAGACCATTTGTGCAAGTGTAAAAGGGGAACCTACTGACTTTCTTTTTCCTTATGGGATGTCACCATAATTGACCATTTGTTTTGAAATGGATCAATGGATTAATTGACTTGTAGCACCCATAGTCAATCGTATTGCTGAAAATGACTATCAGTTCGACAGTGCAGCCCACATATACTTGTTTTTTCTTGAAAAAAAGAAAAGAAAGAAAAATTACCACTAGTAGGATTGATATTTGAGTATCATCATTTTTTTTCTTTCTTTCCTCGGCTTCTTCTTCATCTTCTTCTTCTTCTTTTTCTTTTGTCTTTCTTTTCGTGATAATTTTATCTTATAAATAAAATAACACTATCAATGATAAAACATATTTTTAGTTCATTGTGCTTGTCTTCAAGATGAGTGCATAACACTAACATCAGTGCTAGGATGTAAGTTAATAAAAGTAAGATACAAAAGATTAGGTGAAATTCTTCTTCTAGCGTTACACAATCCTTTGATTATGTTTTAGCATACTACAATTTATGAAGCTTGTGATGGCATTTTGAGCATTGCACATAAATTAACTTTTTGATGGTATTTTAAGCATTGCACATAAATTAACTTTTTAATGGCATTTCAAGCATTGCACATATGGGAAATTAGCTTTGATGGCATTTTAAGCATTACCTTCAATAATTAAATCCATTTTTTGTTGTTGGTCTCACTAAGAATAGCTATTATTTTCTACCAAATGACATTGATATCTCCAACACCCACATTTGGAAGAAAAAAAAAAAAAAACATTTCCAATAAATATTTTAGGAATCATTAGCCAGTAGTTGCCTTTCCCAATAGTTGCATGGCTTTTAATGACCTTCCGAAATAAGGGTTCAAAACCGTTCCCAAATAAGAAAAAATATTGTTCCTAAATTGAAAATTTGTGACGGTCCCTAATTTTTTGCGACGCCCTATTTAACCACGGTTGAAAATCGTTTCTAAATGGTTTAGGAACAGTTTTCCATCGTTCCTAAATGTGGATTTTGGTGTAGTGTGTGAATTTTGGGAAATGACCCATTCATGGTAGGACCTACTTGATGGTTGGTACAGATCTCATTTACATTTGCCACTTGTAGGAAAAAGTGAGTTCCTATATAAAATGTCCTTCTTTAATGCAGGTAAGATTTCTGTTGTTGGCAATAAATACAATGAGGATAACAAACCCTCAACCCGACGGTCGAATATCAAAACATCAAACAGAAAGAGAAATAGTGAAGAATCACCTCAATTTAAGAGGAAGCAAGCTGCATCTATTACTAGAGCAGAAGAGGATGGCATACTTGTGGGGGATGGTATTTATTATGAGGTTCCTGGCAAAAGCCTGAACCAAAGTTCTATTTTAGAAGACATGGAAAGCCCGTTTTAAAGGAAGCGCTGAAATTAGCCAATACGTGTGGCTAGCTAGAATCTCACTAAGGTCTTTCTCATTACTATTTTGTTTAGAGATAATATCTATAAACTTTAGTCATACTTCTTTATTCTAATGCGGCATAAATTTATAGAAAGAATTTAATAATTGATTTTTCATCTTTGTAGTTCTCTTGATCTTATTACAGGTCTTTTCATCACTCGATGGTCATGGTAAGAGAACACCATCTCACTTTTGAACTTTTCCTGCTACCTATTTACCTTACAAGAATTGTACTTTGCATTAGGCAACAAACAAGCCAGATTGGCCTGTTGGTTCGAGACCTAACCTGAATGGGTTGGACTTGAGCCTAATATACACCCACTCATGGGCATAGCCCTAATTTAAAATGGGTGGCCTTAAGCAGCGTAGGTTGGGTCAGTCTACAGTTTAGCTCAACCTACTTTCAAGGTGGGTTTCGACTAAACTAATTGGATAGTGGGTCAGGTTCAAGCTAGAAATATGTCCGTTTAAGTAAATGGGTCAGGCTTGTGTTGAACCTTTTGTCCGTTTAAGTAAATGGGTCAGGCTTGTGTTGAACCTTACCTGCTTGCATAGGTTAGGTGATTAATGGGTTGAGCTAGATGGCTCGAGTTTACTCAAGCCAAAACAAAATATCTAGACTTGAACTCAACATGATTTCTTGAGTCTAATGTATTGAACCAAAGCTCATTAAAATTGTGTCGGGTTCATGGGTCGAGTTCATATGGTACCTATGACTTCGGGTACCCATTGACATTCCTACTGACCTTAATGCGACCCATGTGATAAATGGGTTAGATTTGGATCGGGAGCCAATATTGACCCATTAAATTAATGAGTTGGTTGATTTTGATTTCAGCATGACCTAAAGCGGTCCTGAATTTTATTGGGTTGGGTCTTAAGTCCAAAACTTTAACTAGATTCTTACTAAATTCTTAAATGGGTCAGGTATGAGGCGCCCCTAGACCCAACCTAATCCAACCCAACCTATCTCAATACCGTGCATTTCATGGGTCCACTTTAGGTTATGGGATATATATATATATATATATATATATATATATATATATATATATATATATATATATATATATATATATATCAGTCGTATAAAGAAACTTTAGGTGGGCCATACCATGTGAAGACATGCTTAAAACATATAAAAGCACTTTGTGGTGCCCACCCGAGTTTTCAATGCGGCTGACACTTGGTTTGACCCCTCATCCAAGTGGGACACATACAATAGATGGGCTAGATTTGTGAACCACATCTAGGTGAGCCCAATAAATGATTATGATTTTTTTAATGGGAGGGTAACCCTGTCAACTGTTGTATGTGGTGTGGTAAACCCAAGTCATGGATTGACTTGCTTTTTAAACCCATGGCCCACCTTCAAGTGGTGCATCTGACTGATGGGGTAGATGTTCGACACACATCACGGTGGGGTCCACACAGCACGACCTCATGGGAAGTTCCCATGAGGTTGCTCACCTACACACGTGCACACCTTTGCACATGTGTCATAGGCGTCTAATCCGAATGGTCCATGTGATGCGGAATCCCATTAATCCCCAAGGGTAGAATTGTCACCCCGACCTAAAATTCTGGTGGGCCATAGCAAAGAGAAATGCAAATCAAGGGAGGAAATTGTTTTCATTTTGCATGGCCCACCAAAGTTTTCGATCAAAGTAAAAATTGGGCCCAGGGGGTTTCATGAGGTGATGCTTCACGTGGACCGTTCAGATTTTGAGGTCACATCACGTATGATGAGTTCTTAAAAAAGTTTGCGTGAGTTTCGGGTGAATTGGTGCGCAGTTGAGCATTCTAATCCGATTGGTCCATGTGATGCAGAATCCCTTGAAACCCGAAGGGAAAATTTTTTACCCTGATCTAAAATTCTGGCGGGACATAGCAAAGACAAATGCAAATCAAGGGAGGAAACTGTTTTCATTTTTCATGGCTTACCAAAGTTTTGGATCAAAATAAAAATTAGGATCAAGGGGTTTCATGACGTGCTACTTCATGTGCATGTGGACCGTTCAGATTTTGGAGTCACATCACGTTCGATGAATTCTCAAAAAAGTTTGCACATGCTAACTGCTGCGCAGCTGAGCATTCGGCATATAGAGTCATGCTCACCTGCGCACCTATGTACATGGGCACCTTTTGCACACGTGTCATGGGCGTCTAATCCGAACGGTCCATGCAATGCGGAATCCCATGAAACCCAAGGGAAAAAAATTCAACCTGATCTAAAATTCTACTGGGACATGGCAAAGAGAAATGCAAATCAAGGGAGGAAACTGTTTTCATTTTTCATGGCCCACCAAAGTTTTGGATCAAAATAAAAATTAAGACCAAGGGTTTTCATGACGTGCTACTTCATGTGCATGTAGACTGTTCAGATTTTGGAGTCACATTACGTCTGATGAATTCTCAAAAAAGTTCACACATGCGAACTGCTGCGCAGCTGAGCATTCAGCATATAGAGTCATGCTCACCTGCGCACCTTTTGCACACGTGTCATGGGCGTCTAATCCGAACGGTCCATGCGATGCGGAATCCCATGAAACCCCAAGGGAAAAAAATTCAACCTGATCTAAAATTCTAGTGGGTCATAGCAAACAAAGATGTAAATCAAGGGAGGAAATTGTTTTCATTTTTCATTGCCCACCAAAGTTTTGGATTAAAGTAAAAATTGGGCCTCAGGGGTTTCATGAGGTGGTGCTTCACGTGGACCTTTTAGATTTTGGAGTCACACCACATATGATGAGTTCTTAAAAAAGTTTGCACAAGTTTTGTGCGTATTGGAGCACAGCTGAGCATTCAACATAAAGAGTCATGCTCACATGCGCACCTTTGCACACATGTCATGCGCGTATAATCCTTATGGTCCATGTGACGTGGAATCCCATAAAACCTCAAGTGAATTTTTTTCACCCTGATCTAAAATTCTGGTGGGCCATAGCAAAGAGAAATGCAAATCAAGGGAGGAAATTGTTTTCATTTTTCATGGCCTACCAAAGTTTTGAATCAAAGTAAAAATTGGGCCCAGTGGGTTTCATGAGGTACTCCTTCACGTGTACCATTCAGATTTTGGAGTCACATCACGTATGACGAGTTCTAAAAAAATATCGCATGAGTTTCGTGCATACTGGTGAGCAATTGAGCATTCGACATATAGAGTCATCCTCACCTATGCAGTTGCGCACCTTTGTACATGTGTCATGGGCATCTAATCCGATCAGTCCATGTGATGTGGAATCCCATGAAACCCCAAGGGTAAAATTTTCACCATGATGTAAAATTCTGGTGGGCCATAGCAAAGAGAAATGCAAATCACGGGAGGAAACTATTTTCAAATTTCATGGCCCACCAAAATTTTGGATCAAAGTAAAAATGGGCCCAGGGGGCTTCACGAGGACCGTTCAGATTCTGGAGTCGCATCACGTATGATGTTTTCTCAAAAAAGTTCCCACGAGTTTCGTGCGAACTAGTGCGTAGCTAAGCATTCAGCATATAGAGTCATGTTCACCTGCGCACGGACGCACCTTTGCACACATGTCATGGGCATCTAATCCGAATGGTCCATGTGATGAGGAATCCCATTAATTCCCAAGGATAGAATTGTTACCCTGATCTAAAATTTTGGTGGGCCATAGCAAAGAGAAATGCAAATCAAGGGAGGAAACCATTTTCATTTTGCATTGCTTACCAAAGTTTTGGATCAAAGTAAAAATTGGGCCCAAGGGGTTTCATGAGGTTTTGCTTCACGTGGACCATTCGGATTTTGGATTCACATCACATATGATGACAAGTTTTCAAAAAAGTTCGCCCGAGTTCCGTGCGAACTAGTACGCAGCTGAGCATTTCACATATATAGTCATGCTCACTTGCGCACCTATGCAATTGCGCACCTTTGGAGACGTGTCATGGGCGTCTAATCTGGTTTATGTGATGCGAAATCCCATGAAACTCCAAGGGAAAATTTTTCACCATGATGTAAAATTCTGGTGGGCCACTGCAAAGAGAAATGCAAATCAGGGAGGAAACTGTTTTCATTTTTTCTTGGCCCACCAAAGTTTTCGATCAAAGTAAAAATGGCCCCAAGGGGTTTCATGAGTCGCTGCTTCACGAGGACTGTTCAGATTCTGGAGTCACATCACGTATGATGTTTTGTCAAAAAAGGTCACACGAGTTCCGTGCTAATTAGTGCGCAGCAAGGCATTCGGCAAACTGAATCATGCTCACCTACGCACGAGCGCACCTTTGCACACGTGTCATGGGCGTCTAATCCAAACGGTCCATGTGATGTGGAATCCCATGAATCCCCTAGGAAAAAAATTTCACCCTTATTTAAAATTCTGGTGAGCCATATCAAAGAGAAATGCAAATCAAGAGAGGAAACTATTTTCATTTTTCATGGCTCGCCAAAGTTTTGGTTCAAAGTAAAAATTGGTCCCGAGTGGTTTCATGAGGTGCTGCTTCGCATGGACCGTTCAGATTTTAGAGTCACATCATGTATGATTAGTTTTTAAAAAAGCTCGCATGAGTTCCGTGCGAATTGGTGTGTAGCTGAGTATTCGACATATAGAGTCGTGCTCACCTACGCACCTTTGTACATGTGTCGTGGGCGTCTAATCCTTACGGTCCATGTGATGCGGAATCCTATGAAACCCCAAGGGAAAGATTTTCACCCTGATCTAAAATTTTGGTGGGCCATAGCAAAGAGAAATGCAAAACAAGGGAGGAAACTATTTTCATTTTTCATGGCCCACCAAAGTTTTGGATCAAAATTGGGCTCAAGGGTTTCATGAGGTGTTGCTTCACGTGGACCATTCAGATTTTGAGGTTGCATCATGATGAGTTCTCAAAAAAGTTCACATGAGTTCTATTCAAACTGGTGCGCAGCTAAGAATTCGGCATATAGAGTCATGCTAACCTACGCACCTACACGCACATGCGCACGCATCATGGGCGTCTAATCTGAATGGTTCATGTGATGCGGAATCCCATGAAAACCCATGGGAAAACTTTTCACCCTGATATAAAATTTTGGTGGGCCATAGCAAAGAGAAATGCAAATCAAGGGAGGAAATTGTTTTCATTTTTCATGGCCCACCAATGTTTTGGATTTGTGCCCTGGGGGTTTCAAGAGGTGTTGCTTCACGTGGACCGATCGGAGTCACATCACATATGATGAGTTTTAAAAAATGTTCACATAAGTTCTGTGCGAACTGGTGCACAACTGAGCATTTGGCGTATAGAGTCATGCTCGCCTACGCGCTTACACACTTGCGCCCGTTTGTACACATGTCATGGGCTTCTAATCCGAACGATCTATGTTATGTGGAATCCCATTAAACCCTAAGGGAAAAATTTTCACCCTGATCTAAAATTCTAATGGGCTATAGCAAAGAGAATGCAAGTCAGGGGAGGAAACTGTTTTCATTTTTCATTGCCCACCGAAGTTTTGGATCAAAGTAAAAATTGGGCCCAACGGGTTTTATGAGTCGCTGCTTCATGATGATCGTTTAGATTTTGGAGTCACATCATGTATGATGTTTTCTTCAAAAAGTTTGCATGAGTTTCGTCTGAACTAGTGCACAGCTGAGCATTCGACATATTGAGTCATGCTCACCTACGCACGAGCGCACCTTTGCACACATGTCATGGGCGTCTAATCCGAACGGACCATGTGATGCGAATCCCATGAATCCCCAAGGGAAAATTTTTCACCCTGATCTAAAATTTTGGTGGGCCATAGCAAAGAGAATTGCAAATCAAGGGAGGAAACTGTTTTCATTTTTCATGGCCCACCAAAGTTTTGAATCAAAGTAAAAATCGGGCCCTGGGGGTTTTATGAGTTGCTACTTCACGAGGATCGTTAAGATTCTAGAGTCAAATCACGTATGATGTTTTCTCAAAAAAGATTGCCCGAGTTCTGTGCGAATTAGTGCGCAGCTAAGTATTCGGCATATTGAGCAAAGCTCACCTATACACGAGCACACCTTTGCACACGTGTCATGGGCGTCTAATCCGAACGGTCCATGTGATGCGGAATCCCATGAATCCCCAAGGGAAAAATTTTCAACCTGATCTAAAATTCTGGTGGGCCATAGCAAAGAGAAATGCAAATCAAGAGAGGAAACTGCTTTTATTTTTCATGGCCCGCGAAAGTTTTGGATCAAAGTAAAAAAAATTGGGCCCAACTGGTTTCATGAGGTATTGCTTCACGTGGACCGTTCAGATTTTGGAATCACATCATGTATGATGAGTTCTCAAAAAAGTTCATACGAATTCTGTGGAAACTGGTGCGTAGCTGGGTATTCGGCATATAGAGTCATGCTCACATGTGCACCTTTGCACACGTGTCGTGGGCATCTAATCCTTACGGTCCATGTGATGTGGAATCATAAAACCCTAATGGAAAAAATTTCACCCTAATCTAAAACTCTGATAGTCCATAGCAAAGAGATGCAAATCAAGGGAGGAAACCGTTTTCATTTTTCATGGCCTACTAAAGTTTTGGATCAAAGTAAAAAGTGGGCCTAGGTGGTTTCATGAGGTGATGCTTCACGTGGACTGTTCAGATTCCGGAGTCACATCACATATGATGTTTTCTCAAAAAAGTTCGTCCGAGCTTCATGTGAATTGGTGCACATCTGAGCATTCGGCATATAGAGTCATGTCAGCACCTACGCACTTGCGCACCTTTACACACGCGTCATGGGCGTCTAATCCGAACGGTCCATGTAATGCGAAATCTCATGAAAACCCATGGGAAAAATTTTCACCCTGATATAAAATTCTGGTGGGCCATAGCAAAGTGAAATGCAAACCAAGAGAGGAAAATGTTTTTATTTTTCATGGCCCACCAATGTTTTGGATCTAAGTAAAAATTGGGCCCTGTGGGTTTCATGAGGTGTTGCTTCACATGGATCGTTCAGATTATGGAGTCATATCACGTATACTGAGTTCTCAAAATTGTTCGCACGAGTTCCGTGTGAACTGGTGCGCAACTGAGCATTCGGCATATAGAGTCATGTTCACTTGCGCACCTATGCATGTGTGCACCTTTGCGCACATGTCATGGGCACCTAAACCGAACCGTCCATGTGATGCAGAATCCCATGAAACCCGAAGGTAAAAATTTCCACCCTGATCTAAAATTCGTGTGGACCATAGCAGAGAGAAATGCAAATCGAGGAAACAATTTTCATTTTTCTTGGCCCACCATAATTTTGAATCAAAGTAAAACTTGAGCCCAACATATGATGAGTTCTCAAAAAAGTTTGCTCGAGTTCCGTTAGAAATGGTGTGAAGCTGAGCATCCGGCATATATAGTCACCCTCACTTGCGCACGTATGTAGCTTTGCACATGTGTCATGGGCATTTAACCGAACCGTCCATGTGATGCAGAATCCCATGAAACCTGGAGGTAAAAATTTCCACCCTGATCTAAAATTCGTGTGGACCATAGCAAAGATAAATGCAAATCGAGGAAACACTTTTCATTTTTCTTGGCCCACCATAGTTTTAAATCAAAGTAAAAATTGATCCCAACATATGATTTCTCAAAAAAGTTTACTCGAGTTCCGTTCGAAATGGTGTGAAGCTGAGCATCCAGCATATATAGTCATCCTCACTTGCGCACATATGCACCTTTGCACATGTGTCATGGGCATTTAATCTGAACGATCCATGTGATGAGAGTCAATCAATATCAGAGTACGCAATACAAATCTGCTAAGCAAATGAGGAGTCATAAAGAACCAAATATCAGATGTTGTATCTAGACCATATAGATACAGAAACACAGTAATCCAAAATATCATATGCCGCGGATGTAATGCAATATGAGGTGCGAATGGAATGACCATGCTGGAGTGTGAAGTCAGAATGATAGTACGTAGTATCGCAGGCTATGGGGTCCATCACAAGGGACTTGTATCCAAACCAGTCCTATACCTAAATTTGGATAGTCAGACTCAATGTGGTAAACTCCTGATATCAACAATCAGCCTCGACAATCGGAATCGGTAATCGGCCTCTACGCAAGGCGAGATCCCTGAATGGACAGCCGATGATGGACCAAGCAATATCAATGGGGCCTAATCGTTTAGGGTAACCCATTAGAGAATGATGAGAATGGGCTTAACCAGGCCTAATAGAAGGTCACAATGTGGACATTCAACCATCATTGCCCATCAATGTGGACATTTAACTAACATTGCTCCCAAGGAGTGGCCCACATAGGGCCGAACATACAGTGGGCCCACAGCCTCACACAAGGTCCTAATATACATCATCATGGGCCTCACCAAAGGTCATGAACACATCATAGTGGACTGCATGATACGGGCTACATTAATGGGCCTCATACACATCAGGTGGGCTGCATCAATGGGCTTAATACCATGGGCTTCAAATACACAACAAGTGGGCCTCATGGGTGGATCATAAATACATCAAGGTGGGCCTCATGGATGGGTTACAAGTACATCAAGGTGGGCCTCACAGATGGGTTACAAGTACATCAAGGTGGGCCTCACAGATGGGCCACAAGTGCGTCAAGGTGGGCCTCATGGACGGGCCACAAATACATCAAGGTGGGCCTCACAGATGGGCCACAAGTACGTCAAGGTGGGCCTCATGGATGGGCAACAAATACATCAAGGTGGACCTCATGGATGAGCCATAAACACATCAAAGGTGGGCCTCATGGATGGGCCATAAACACATCAAAGGTGGGCCTCATGGATGGGCTATAAACACATCAAAGGTGGGCCTCATGGATGGGCCACACCAAAATCATTTCAATAGCTGCAGGTGTAACATGTGTATCACTGTACCCTATCATCCCATAGGGCACATGGCCCACATAATAATGATCAGCACTGTCCAAACATTGTCCAGGTAGATCAGCACCATCCATACGTTGCCTAGCATGTCCAAACATTTGGACAGCACCGTCTAAACATTGTCCAGCACCATCCAACATAATCTGGACGGTGTGGATGAAATAATACATCATGGTGGTGTACACGTAGTGGCTCACCAGAGATTTGAATCGGCCTTAGCTAGGCTCAGCATTAAAACGAGCTTGCCAATGGATGAATGGTTTGGATGGGATGCATCCACGTGTGGGACCCATAGAACTTGCTGCGTCAGTTCAGCAGTGGGTCCCACCATTAAAACGGTTGGACGGTCATAGATAACACACATGCATCACGTGTGGCTGGCTGCTGGCCAGCGCACACCAGCCAAACCCGTTTCAAGCAGTGGGCCCCACCCACAGATACAATACACATACGTATATGTTTATATATATTATATATATATATATATATATATTATATAATATAATATAATATAATATACTTCACATAACCAGGACAGGAACGTCCAGCGTCCAGATGGACAACTGGACACAACATATACATCACGTGTAGCCCCACACGTGGGGTGGGTCCCACCGTCCAAGGACGGTGGACACACCAC
Source organism: Magnolia sinica (assembly GCF_029962835.1). Classification (NCBI taxonomy): domain Eukaryota; kingdom Viridiplantae; phylum Streptophyta; class Magnoliopsida; order Magnoliales; family Magnoliaceae; genus Magnolia; species Magnolia sinica. The sequence goes on from NC_080575.1 coordinate 54,351,268, forward strand.
GTGCGTGATGGTGTGGCCCATCTAAATGGATGGATGACGTGGATGGGTCCCATAGACCCACGGTCAGTTCACACTTCACTGTTAGCCACACCACCATTACTCACACCTCATTATTAGCCACACACTCCACCATCAGTGTTGAAACGAGGTATCTCTCACTCAGTTTCCCACTTGAGCTATGGATCTGGGGGATTAAAATAAATACATCAAGGAGGGCCCCACCCAAACGTGTGGGATGGGCCACATCCTAGATGGATGGTTGGGATGACAAATAAACATCATGGTGTGTCCCATATGGATGGAGTCCACCGGTAGATGGCATGGATGTAAACATCATGGTGGGCCACACGCCTTATCATTATCATTATCATACAAAGAAGGAAAAGAGAGAGAGAGAGAGAGAGAGAGAGAGAGAGAGAGAGAGAAAAGGAGATAGGATGGTGATGGAGGGACCTCGCCACTATGGGCCCTCCATGGTTACAATACATAAATAAAAAATGGGTCCCATCACAAGTGGGCCTTCTAATAGAAAATCAACGGTGGATCACCCACCTATCGGCCTTCTCCTTTAGCTCCTTGGACCTGTAGTCGCCTTAGCTTCGATCTCAATGGAAGATGATGAAGTTTTGATGGTTGAGATGTGAGATGAGAGGGAGGGAAAGTGGGCCACACTTAGTTTTTGGAAGAGGGAGCTTGGATGTTGGAGCTCTCATGGAAGTTGGGAATTACTAGAGAATGAAAGAGAGAAGAATGATGGATTGATATGAGATGGGTGTTGTAAGGAAGGGGAATGGGAAAACATGGGTTTGTTTGAAATTTTTGTAAAAGAGGGATGGGTAGGGGAGAGAGAGAGTTGACTTGTGAAAAAAGAATGATGGTTGCTTGTACTTGGAATAGGGTGAGGTGGCATTGAGGTATGGTGGTGTACTTGACTTGATTTGATGTGACATGTTGTAGAGATTCTCTTAAAATTCGAATGCGCGGTGTTTCTTTGAAATGAACGCGGGCCCACATTTTCTGGCCTGGTATCGAATCGGTACGCGAGTTGTGGCGTTGGAACCGCGTCGACGACGCTGTCGCTAGGTTATAAGTTTCACGTTGAGCCGACTTTAGTATGCAGGACTCGGCTTAGGATCACGCGCAAACATCGGATACAGGTCGAGGGTTGCCGGAATTCGACCGGGAGAACCGTGGAAGCCTACGGAATGGTACGGTCTTGGATATGGGTCTCACAATAGGCGTCTTCGTCGGATTGTGCGATTTAGAAAGATTAACAATCCATATTCAAAAATGATGATTAAAGAGTTCCAACGTACTTTTGGGATATCGAACGGTCTTTGAGTTAGGCAATTCTGGTCGAATTTGGAAGCTTGACAGGTTACCATTGCAATGAGCTGAAATAATATAAATTCGACCTCCGAAGAGAGAGTTGTGAGGGTTACTATTGGAAAAGTAGATGAAGGAAAAATTCAGGACTGACGACTGTGATCCCACTTATGGATGCCCAAATGGTCTCAGAATACAATGATTCCAGTCAGAAATGAAAGAGCACTAAAGTACTTTTTAGATGACAAGAAATCGACCCAATTCGACATCAAATGATGGAGTTATAGGCATCTCCATTGGCCATTGGATCGCGCGATTTAGAAAGATTAACAATCCATATTAAAAAAAGACGATCGAAGAGTTCCAACGTTCTTTTGGGATATCGAACGGCCTCTTAATTAGGCAATTCTGGTCGAATTTGGAAGCTTAACAGGTAACCATTGCAATGAGCTGAAATAGTCTAAATTCGACCTTTAAAGAGAGAGTTATGAGGGTTCCTATTGGATAAGGGGATAAAGGAAAAATTCAGAACCGACCACTATGGATGATGATTCCACTTACTGATGCCCAAATGGTCACGGAATATGATGATTTAAAGAGCACTATAGTACCTTTCAGATGACTAAAAATCAACCCAATTCGACATCAAATGATGGAGTTATGGGCGTCTGCGTTGGATCGCCCGATTTGGAAAGATTAACAATCCATATTGAAAAATGACGATCAAAGAGTTCCAACATGCTTTAGGGATATCGAACGATATCTAAATTAGGCAATTTTGGTCCAATTTGGAAGCTTAACAAGTTAACATTACAATGAGCTGAAATAGTCTAAATTCGACCTCTGAAGAGAGAGTTATGAGGGTTACTAATGGACAAGGGGATGAAGGAAAAATTCAGGACCGACGACTACGATCCCACTTACGGATGCCCAAATGGTCTCAGAATACAACGATTCCAATGAGGAATGGTAGAGCACAAAAGTACCTTTTAGATGACTAAAAATCGACCCAATCCGACATCAAATGATGGAGTTATGGGCATCTCCGTTGGATCGCGCGATTTGGAAAGATTAACAGTCCATATTAAAAAATGATGATCAAAGAGTTCCAACATACTTTTGGTATATCGAACGGTCTCTGAATTAGGCAATTCTGGTCCAATTTGGAAGCTTGACAAGTTATCATTGCAATGAGCCGAAATAGTCTAAATTCGAGCTCCAAAGAGAGTTATGAGGGTTACTATTGGACTAGGAGACGAAGGAAAAATTCAGGATCGACGACTATGATCCCACTTACGGATGCCCAAATGGTCTTGGAATACGACGATTACAGTCAGAAATGCAAGAGCACTAAAGTACCTTTCAGATGACAAAATTGACCCAATCTGATATCAAATGATGGAGTTATAGGCGTCTTCGTTGGATCGTGAGATTTGGAAAGATTAACAATCTATGTTGAAAAATGACGATCGAAGAGTTCCAATGTGCTTTTGGGATATCGAACAGTCTCTGAATTAGGAAATTTTGGTCCAATTTTGAAGCTTGACAAGTTATCATTGCAATGAGCGGAAATAGTCTAAATTTGACCTTTGAAGAGAGAGTTATGAGGGTTACTATTGGACAAGGAGATGAAGGAAAAATTCAAGATCGACGAATGCGATCCCACTTACGGATGCCCAAATGGTCTCAGAATATGATGATTGCAGTCAGAAATGAAAGAGCACCAAAGTACCTTTCAAATGACCAAAAATCGACCCAATCCGACATCAAATGATGGAGTTATAGGCGTCTCCATTGGATCGCACGATTTGGAAAGATTAACAATCCATATTGAAAAATGACGATTGAAGAGTTCCAACGTGCTTTTAGGATATCGAACGGTCTCTGAATTAGGCACTTTTGGTCCAATTTAGAAGCTTGACAAGTTACCATTGCAATGCGCTGAAATAGTCTAAATTCGACCTCTGAAGAGAGAGTTATGAGGGTTACTATCAGACAAGGAGATGATGGAAAAATTCATGATCGATGATTGCGATCCCAATTACGGATGCCCAAATGGTCTCGGAATACGACGATTCCACTCAGAAATGCAAGAGCACTAAAGTACCGTTCAGATGACTAAAAATTGACCCAATCTGACATCAAATGATAGAGTAATAGGTGTCTCCATTGGATCGCGTGATTTCAAAAGATTAACAATCCGTATTAAAAAATGACGATCGAACAGGTCCAACGTGCTTTTGGGATATCGAACGGTCTCTAAATTAGGCAATTCTGGTCTTATTTGGAAGCTTGACAGGTTACCATTGCACCGAGCTGAAATTGTCTAAATTCGACCTTCGAAGAGAGAGTTATGAGGGTTACTATTGGACAAGGAGATGAAGGAAAAATTCAAGACCGAGGACTGCAATCCCACTTACGGATGCCCAAATGGTCTCGGAATACGACGATTCCAGTGAGGAATGAAAGAGCACTAAAGTATATTTCAGATTACTAAAAATCGACCCAATCCGACATTAAATGATGGAGTTATGGGCGTCTCCGTTGGATCGTGCGATTTGTAAAGAGTAACAGTCCATATTAAAAAATGATGATCAAAGAGTTCCAACATGCTTGTGGGATATCGAACGGTCTCTGAATTAGGCAATTCTGGTCCAATTTGGAAGCTTGACAAGTTATCATTGCAATGAGCTGAAATAGTCTAAATGCGACCTCTGAACAGAGAGTTATGAGGGTTACTATTGGACAAGGAGATGAAGGAAAAATTCAGGATCGACGACTGCGATTCCACTTATGGATGTCCAAATGGTGTCAGAATACAACGATTCCAGTGAGGAATGAAGGAGCTCTAAAGTACCTTTCAGATGACAAAAAATCGACCCAATCCGATATCAAATGATGGAGTTATAGGTGTCTCAGCTGAATCGCGCGATTTGGGAAGATTAACTATCCATATTGAAAAATGACGATCGAAGAGTTCTAACGTGCTTTTGGGATATCGAATGGTCTCTGAATTAGGCAATTCTAGTGCAATTTGGAAGCTTGACAAGTTATCATTCGAATGAGCTGAAATAGTCTAAATTCGACCTCTTAATAGAGAGAGAGTTATGAGGGTTACTCTTGGACAAGGAGATGAAGGAAAAATTCAGGACCGATGACTACGATCCCACTTATGGTTGCCCAAATGGTCTCGGAATACGATGATTACAGTCAGAAATGAAAGAGCACTAAAAGTATCTTTCAGATGACCAAAAGTTGACCCAATTCGACATCTAATAATGGAGTTATATGCGTCTCCGTTGGATCGTGTGATTTGGAAAGATTAACAATCCATATTGAAAAATGACTGTTTCGAACAAGAAACAAATGTACTTTGTTTGGGAAATTTCATTCACTTAATAATTAACAGAAGAAGATAAAGAAGACAATGACGTTATTTATTTATTCCAAGTTCTTTTACATCCCTTTCTCCTTTGATTCCAAAATAGACTTGTGATAATAATAAAAGAAAATGAAAGATGTTATGAGCTAAGACGTATAATTGCTGGAAGCGTCATATATTGCAAATTGTTGCCCACGTTTGCTGTGCACCAGGACATATTGTGCGCTAGGGGGAGCCAATGTGCGCCAGGGGGAGCCATTGTGCGCAAGCCCTGTTGTGCGCCCAGACCCTTTGTGCACTCAAACTTGTTGCACGGTGGGACCTGTTGTGCGCTGATAGTTTTTGTGCGCCAATGGTGTTGTGCGCCGATGGTGTTGTGCACCGCACAACACCTATATCACACAATAGGAGCGGGGCTCTACCTCTCTTCTTGGACTCTTCTTCTGCTTCTTGATTGGCTACTTCTGACCCCTTATTGATGGGTCGGAGGTATTTATAGCCTTCCACACGTGCGAACATGCCACGTAGTCATTATTCGAAATCTTTTGCGCAGCCATCTCTATGCGGACCACTTTGTGCGAACGCTTTTGCGCGACTCTGGTGCGCGGACCCCTTTGTGCGGACTTTGGTGCGCTGATCTCCTTTGTGCGGTTATCTGTGTTTGACTGCTTCTTTCTGCACAACGATTTGTGCACAATGCTTAATTCTGCAGAACAATTTGCTCACAACGATCATTCTACTATCTTTTCCTCTGTTTACGCCTCAACAAATGCCCGCTTGATCCTGCATTTTTTTTATTTTTACACCTATAAAAATAAATAATGTAGGATCAAATAAAAATTCATTCTTAGATACTATATTTTTTCTCTCCTTGATTATGTGCTTATTTTCTTTGTTGTGCACTGATTGATCTGCGCACAACGAATTCCGCACAACGTTGACCACATAACCCTCACTGCACAATGATTTGAGCACAACAGTGACCGCACAACGGCCAGTACCCCGCCTATAAATAAG